>NC_077234.1:23287464-23587464 GCF_027887165.1 Monodelphis domestica
ACTGAAATGACTGAACAAAAGCAACAGCAACAACTAAACAAAGACTCATGGGTTAAATCCAATGCATTATCTGGTTTTGTATGCTTCATGGGGCTTGTCTTTGTTTACATTATAAGATAACTTAATGGAAATTAATTTTTCAAAGATTTTCTTAGCTAGTGACTAAAATCAGGGTGTGTCAGTTTTATCACACTAGTTTTATATAGTTTTCCCATCTCTAAATTAAAACTTCATAAAAACTCCTAATTATGATTGGCTGAAGACTTCCATATTGCTAAAAAGAGTCATTCTGACATCTTTTTGCTTTAAATAAAAAAGGAAGAAAGAGAATAGAGAAGGAAGAAGAGAAAGTGAAAAGGGGAGGATGAGGAGGAAGAGGAGGAGGTGGAAGAGGAACAAGAACAAGAACAAAAAGAAGAAAAGTTGTGGTGATGGAGGAAGAGGAGGAATAAAAGGAAAAGGATGAGGAGGAAAAATTAAGAAATTCTTCATAAATAATTTTATTAAAAGGAAGAACACACCATATATTTGATTTCCTGATTCTGATTGAGGTTAAATAGAATCCTTCCTGTTATAGCTGGTGAAATTATTTGAAAACCATTTTTATTCTCTGTCCATGATAATCTTAATGTAGAGTGCATCTAGTATTCTCATTTGCATAGTAAAGAGGGTTTGAGTTTGACAGAGTGCCACACTAGTATATTTTCATTGGTGAAACTTTCATTCTGCAATGTGTCATTTCTAATGTGTTTCTTAAGGATTTATTGAACGAACCTGACAGCTCCGAATATTCCACTGTCATTAATACTATGTATCTGAAATAATAGTTGTGCCATGTGTGATATCAACACTTTCATCCACTAAAAGTAAGTTTATTGAACAATGTCAATCAATGGAGGGAAAGCAAAGTGCTGGCACTTAACACCATCATTGAGAGACCTATAATTGAAAAGAAACAAATGCCTTCATTCTAGAAAAAAAGACCCCACAGAAGTGATGAAACTGTTTCTGGTCACACTGAAATCTCTTCATGTCTTGAACCTGATCCATATTTATAGGTGATTCAGATTGCTCTACAGATTAATATCTCCTTATAATGGGCTTTTCATAACAGATAGTTCGGAATCCTTGGATGTTTATGAATAACATTGTTACTTCTGAATTATAAACTTTTTTAAATAATCCTTTTGAAAATTTAAAGGATCCTATAGTTATAAGTAGTACAATTCTGTGAGGAATAAATTTGAAAGATGCATTAATATCTTAATTGTGTATGTTGGTGGGTATTATGTTCTAATAAGAAATGTGCATATATAAATATATGTTTACATGCATTTGCATAATAGATAAATACAAACATATTTAAGGTCCATGGTAGTATAATGGAGTGGATGGATCATGAACTGGCCTCAGAAATAAGGGGGATGCAGAGTCAAATCCCATTTTGAATTTTCAATAACACACACAAGATCATGCATGTGCACACATAATTGGCACATGTGTTTATGCATCATTAGATGCACCCACACATGTGTATATATATATATATTTAACTTTCAAACTTACACAAAACTCTATCATCTTCACCACATCTCATAATATATGTGTTCTTTCTTTCTAACATAATTATTCTCTAATATGCTCATGACAGATTCTGAATCATATCCATACATTTGATCTATTTTCTTAGGTTGCCCAAATAAGTCTAAGTAATAGCCTGTGATGGATAGCTGGTGAATTAGATGCAGTCATGTATCTACAGAGAGAAGTAAAGACAGAAAGATAATAAATCATGGTGGATTGACAATGGATTGGATTTATAACTTAATAAATAGAAGAAATTCTGTTGGATTGAGAATATTTGGTGTTATCATTGCCATATATGATTGGTTTTCATTTTTGTATTCTACAAAAATTAAATTATCATCATTTTGATTGATATCCCAATCTGTTGGATTTATATTAAATTTACTTGGCAGGAATTTCACTGGAGCAATGGAAAACTCTACAGTTGTGCCTATATATGTGTATTTTTGTAAAGTAGTGGACACACAATAATTCACTCAGAAGATACAAAAATACCCTCTTTTTTCTCCGCTTGTGATTCTTTGCCTTCATTCAGAACTTAAATAGGAATATGTTTCTGATGCTATGTACCATAAATTCCATACACATCTCATGTTAAGAACCACAGAAAAATACAATTTTAAAAGTATAATTCATTAAAAAAATCTGTTGTCTTTTTAATTGTATTTGTAAATAATAATTAATATAATATAATAAATAAATTACAGAAGTGCAAATTAAAGTACAATGTGAGCTTTTAAGAAGATGGTCAGAGCACCATATAATTTCAGGGTACAAGTGTCTACTTGTGATCACCTAGTTCAAACTGAACTTCTTGTGTACAGATCTATCTACCATATCCCTTGCAAATGCTCATATAGGTATTGCTAAAAGGCATCTGGTAATTGGGAAACCCTTTTCTCTTTAGGTAGCCACCTCTATTTTTGGACAGTCCTCATTATTGGGAATTTGAATCCTGATTCTTAAGCTATTGGTAACTGAAAAGCTTCCTAGATTGAGCATTTATGGTATGAGTCCTATTTCTGGCGCCATGATTTGAATAAGTACCATGGAGAGTTTTCATGGAGAGAAAAGGGTATGCAAGGTAAATGTTATTATTATCCCCATTTTACATTTGAGGAAACTGAAATAGAAAGAGGGTGACAGGATCACACAGCTAGTAAGGATTTGAGGTTGGATTCAAACTCGAGTCTTCCTGACTCCAGGATCAGTAGTCTATCCACTCTGCCACTTCACCACCACATAAAAATTCTTTGGATTTTATATTCATTGCTCAATTGAATAGACAAAACCAGCATTAGGTGATCAGTTGTCAGATATGTTGTAGAAAGGACTCTCTTTCTGCAAGCACTAGACAAACAATAAGTACTAATTTTTAATTCCATCCCATTATGTAGACTTTGACTTGTCCATGCTGTTTTTACAAAGAATAATTGTACTTATTTATTTACTCTTTTTTAAAGAAAAGCTTTACTCAATATATTTCTATAGATATCTATTGGTCTATTCATCTACCTACATAGATTTATATCTATATAATTATATGTAACTATCTATATCTCTATTGCTAATCTACATCCATCTCTATGCATCCATTATATATCTATATCTAAAGTGTATATTTGTATACATATATATGCATATATATATACAGTCTTATCTTTCTTATCATCTGTCTTTCTGTCTGTCTATATTCATTGATGAAGCAAGAATTATGTCATACCTTTACTTCCTAGAAGATAAATGTCAATGCAGATTAAGTAATTAATTAATGACCTGATTAGGTCTAACAACAGGAATTCAACCATTAAAAGGGACATAATATGCCATAAGTTATGTTAACAATTGACCTTCAACAGTTTAAAATAGAACTTCCAGGCTATGTAATAGTTTTCCAAGTTTCTACCTCCTCTGCCCTCTGTTTCTATACTTACCATTTAGAGAAATGCTCAAACACAAATAAATACAGTTGGGTTTTTCTGTCTGCCAAGCCTACCTGCAGACTACTTTGACATATTTATTCTACTGGGCCGACAGGTGGTTTGACAGAATTTCATATTCCTGGTGTATGTTTACTATAGTAGAGACAATGAAAACTTGAAAACTGTGTATCCTGTTAACCTAAGAAGAAAAATCTTTCTAGTCTCATTCAAAGGGAGGATGAGGATATTAAATCAATCAATTAATTATCACTGTAGATGAGTTTAAAACCCAAACTCAATTGTCTTATCCTTGATTAGCTTCCTGATGAAATATGAGATTAATCTGTAGCCTAATGGGTGAACCTGTGACCTTCCACCATTGGTAAAGATGAAAAACCCTCTATATTTTCTTGTCTTCTTTTGTCAAAGTCATCCTGGTCCCATCTCCTCCCCAGTCAAGCCTTTTTCCTGGATCGCTCTGACCATTTGTCACTGTTGCTCCTGACCACATGGTGCTGAATGAAGATGGAGAAAATAATTCAACCATTCTGACTGAATCTGTTACAAATGTATGCTGTATAATGTCAATTGGGTCCTCACTGCTACCAAGCAATCCTACTATAACTGTTATCAACTCAATATCCCAATCTCCACATTGTCTCTTCCAAACCTTTTCATCCCTCCTCAATCCTCCCATGGCTCCCTCTCCCTACTCTATAAGCTGAGAACCTTGCCTTACAATTTATAGAAAAAATTGAGATCATTTATCAAGTAATTCTTCCTCTCCCCTTTTCCCCATATCAAATCACTCAAATGCCTTCTGTTTTATATGATAAAATGGATTTATTCCTTATTAAGGCTAACTAATATCTCTACTTCCAATACAATTCAATAAACATTTATTGAGCATCTACTATGTGCCAGACACTGTGCTATGTTCTGGAGATTGAATTAATAAACTGAAAGACAGTTCCTCCTCTTAAAGATCTTCAGTCTAATGAGGAGGTGTAAACACACAAAAAGAGGCAGGAAAGAATTAAAGGGGACACTAGGGAGTACTCTGGAGACATTTTTGTTCTCTAAAGTTGAGACCAGGTAAAATGTCAGATGAAGAAGGGAAGGGACTAAAAAGGAAGGCATTAGGAGTTTGGTACTTCAAGCTCTAGCCCTCCAATCAGGAGAGAAAGTTGTTTGAGTCAGGGATTGTCAGTTGAGACTTGAAGTATCTGACTGATGGATGATGAGATAAGAGGTGGGTGATCTTAGCCTAGAGGGAGCATCTTGTTCCATGGAGTTGAAACTAGACAGAACAGTATATGCAGAGTTCAGGGAGAGGAAAAGTCCCAACTTCCTTAATCTCTTGTTATCTTCATGGAATTCATTTTCCAAATGGAACATGACATCTTTCCCCCTACATCTTCTCTTCTTCCTCACTTTCCTATTATTTTAGAAGGTAACATCATCCTTCCAGTTGGTCAGAATTACAAACTATGAATTATCTTTGACTTCTCACTATCTCACCCAATCAAAAAAAAAAACAAACAAACAAAACAACAATGTATAGCTGAGGTCTGTTTATTTCACTTTTCAACACCTTTTGAATATAGCCCTTTCTCTTCTCTGATATTACCACCACCCTAGTGCAAGCCCTCATCATCTCATACCTGGGTTGTTGTGATAGACTGCTGATAGACCCACCTGCCTCAAACCTCTCCCTCCTCCAATTCATCCTGTATTCAGCCACAAAATAATTTTCCTAAAGCACAAATCTGATCATTTCATCCTCCTACACAATAGATTCCCCTGGCAGCTATTTTCTCCAGGAGTAAATATAAAATTTTCTATTTGCATTCAAAGTTCTTCATGACCTAGCTTTCTTCTACCTTTCTAGATGTCTCATGCCTTACTACCCTATACATATTCTTATATTCATATCCACTGGCTTCCTGTGAACAAGACACTTGATTATAGTCCTTTCCTCTGACTGTCCTCCATGCCTGGATTGCTCTCCTTAATCTAATCTAACTCCTGGCTCCTATGACTTTCTATAAGTCCCAATTTGAATCTCATTTTACTTATATCCCATCCCCTTTTAATTCTATTGTCTTCCCTCTCTTAATTATTTCCTATTTAACATGTTTATAGATTGATTTGTACATAATCATTTGCATGTTGATTCTTCCATTAGATTGTAAGCTTCTTGAAGGCAGATAATTTTTGTATCCTCAGTACTTAGCACAGTGTCTTGCACATAGTTGATAGAAATTTAATAAATGGTGATTGATAGATAGCAGCAACAACCACCATTTTTATATTAGAGGATGATGATGATTTTTTTCTATAATTATGATTTCAATAGGATAAAGAACACCAAGCATGGAAAATCTATTTACCAATGCAAATTGGCAATTCACATAGAGTTTACATTTAAATAGGTATTTGGGTCTTTAAAGATGGAAATCTATATGCTCCAGTTAGCATATTTTTGGAATGTGGGCAATTTTAAACAGCAGACTAGACATGGACCACAAGTAGGAATAGGATTGGGTATTTCAGAGAAACTTTTGGCTAATTAATTTATTTTCTTTTCATCAGTGGGAGAGGCAGGAATTCTAGACATTGCAGGGGTACTAAAAACAATAGAGATATGTTAGGGCCACTTTAAGACCGTGGATATACTAAAACATACTTTGATAACTTCCAAATTAATAGAATTACTTGTAATAATGGTGGAAAAAATTGTGGTCTCTGGTTATAAGCCAAACTTATAATTCTCATTCTGATTCTTAGCCTTAAGGAACTAGGTTTGGTTATACATTATTCATACCATGCTAAAAACCTTTCCTTATGAATGAAGCTAAAGAAAACAAGGTCTAGTGGATAGAGAGATAGCCTTACAGTCAAGACTAAATGGAGTTCAAATGCTATCTCTGACACATAATGGCTATGAGACATTAGACAATTTACCTAATCGTGCAGTGTGCACTAGCAACTCTCTGATACTGCAAGTTGCAGAGCAGATGTTAACCTGACTTGCAGAGGAAGTTTTTTTTTTTTTTACTGGGATTTTTGTATATTAATGGAAATCAGAGATATAGCCCAAAATCTAATGAAGCACATAAAGTTCAGAAAATGGAATTATTGGGACAGCTGGGTTGCTCAGTGAGTTGAGAGCCAGGCCTAGAGATGGGAGGGAGATCCTAGGTTCAAATCTGGCCTTAGACACTTCTCAGCGGTGTGACCCTAGACAAATCACTTGACCCCCATTGCCTAACCCTTGGAATAAGAATGAAAGGCAGAAGGTAAGTATTTAAAAAATAAAAAATTGAATAATTAATCAATTAATTATCAATTAATATTATTAATATTAATTAATTAAAACATTAATAATTAATATTATTAAGCACCCATTACATGTGCAGCTCTATACCAGGTGATGGCAAAGGTAAATGAAAACAAAATTAAAAGATTCTCTACCTATAGGAGACTTGTCTGCACAAATAGAGTATAAGCTTCCTTTGAATGGGGATTGTCTTGTTCTTTGTATTTGTGTTCCCCATTCCTAGAATACTTTTTGGCAGATAATAGGCTCTTAATAAATACATGTTGATTTATTAATTACCCAATTCAGTGTAAAGCAGGATAATAAATAGAGAGCCTGAGTTGGGAATCAATATTCATTTAGTGTCCAGAAATCAAGTGGAAGATTTGGAATGTTAGTGGATGATTTATTTGAAGACATGATCAGGACTTACAAAGAATGAGAAGGTAAAGATGGATATTTATATATATGTATATATATATTTATATGAAATATGTACTATTGAAGAGTGTCAATATGGGTGCGTTTATAGATCCACTGAGGTTTTGAAATATTGAACTTAGAATGTGAAAACAAACACAGATAGATCTAATTCCAATGGGTCAGAAAACAAGAATTCTAACTATACCCAGATCCTACTCCCCAAGACATTCAAGTGAGAATCTATCTGTTAGTGGGTCAGGAAATGGCTTAATAAGATTTTGTTACCAATATTCCTCCCCTTGTTTTTCTTCCTTCTCTTTCTCATGATAATAATCAACTGGAAAGTATCTCTATGACCACTGAAATGTCCAAGGATATTCAGTAGAAGTCATAAAAATTACAACTGTCCTTTCCAATATGAGAACACATTTGCTAGAACATAAAATTACAAAAATATCACCCATTTGACAGCATCTTGGAATTGCTATGTAGTAGCATTAGAAGATTCTTGAGAGACCACAACTCTCATTTTACATGAAAAAAATTGAACCAAGTTCAAAACTCAAAAGGTTTAAGTTTTCAAACCTCATTTTATACAATGTGTATATGTACATATGAATGAATGTAAAATTTACCCAGCTCAGACATTTCATAGGAATTTAAACCCAGAGCTGGAAGAGATCTCAGCTCAATTAAAAACCGATGCACTAAGTTTTTGCCTGAACAGACCCATATTTTTACAGTCTTATAGTAAAGTTATGAAAAATGGGGCTGTTAAGAAAGACAATGATAGGCCATTAACTATCGAGATGCTAGAAGTCTATGTAATAATAAATGAGATCAGTTGAATGTCAGGTACTCTCTTCTTTGATATGGCTACTTTAAATGTTGGAAAATGAAATAATTAATCACATTTCCTTGGAATATAAACTCATTCTTTATTCTATGAAAGCTGAGAACAAATCTGAAATTTAATAGGAAATACCAAGCAATATTTTGCTGTTTTGTAGGCATTAGTTAGGATGAGTTATTTGAGGAAGATAGATAAAAGGCAATTGAAGAAAGGCAGCAATAGTGATTCATATTCTGATGATACTTTCAGTTTTACAAAGCAGGTTTCTTGTCTAAGATAGCCTAATGCCTGGTCTCATAACCTAATGAGTTATGGAAAGCAGTAGCCAGAATTTGCAGATTTGGAAACTAAGTCATAGGGAAGTAATACTACTTTAGCTATGGTCACATAGCTAGTAAGAATCTGTGAGGCAGGATTTAATGCCAGGTCTCTTGACTACAAAGTGATCCTATAATTCCATTATCCCAAGTTGCTTCCTATGAATGGCACATTTCCTTCTGCCTCAGTTATTTTAGTTTGTTTTACAAGTGGAAACCATGAATTTGTATTTTATCAGGACGTCATTTCTCAAAGGAAAGAAAAATAGGATTGGTTATAACTAGTACTTATATTCCTTTTGTTGTAGAATCCTAGTAAATATTAATATTTAGGTACGTGGAACATACCTAGTAAAACAACCTCTCAGTTTTCAGGACCTTTGATGCTCTGCTGAACCCACCATGTCACTAGGGCACATAATCTTTCCAGTGAGGCAGATCAAAAACTATTAATATCCACCTATTTATCCATCACTGGTTCTTGTGTTCCCAATGAGGGAACTTCCTATAGCAAAGCAGAATAGCACCTGTTCTTATCACTGAGAGATAAAATGCACAGCTCCAGGTCACAGTGCCAGTCTCTATGATTCCCTTAATGTAAGATTAGCTCCCCATCCACTACAGCCAGTTGTTAAATAGAAACTATATAGAAAATGTTAAAAGCTATTATGCAGAACAATTCTTCTATAAATGATATCTGAAAATAAGCCCACACATTTAGACAGAAGTTAAGGCTCTTCTGAGATGTTAGAGGTGTTATTGCTTTCAATTATCAAAAGGAAAGACAGATATATTTGTCCTAATTTAACAGAAGGAAAAGATAAAGGCATTTTCAACTAGAACCTCCTTCTTGCCAATGGGTATCCTCACTTATTAATAAATTTCTAATTATCTCCCAGGTCCCATGAGTATAGGGCATATTGTCTACCCTCTCCTGCACTTTGTCCACACAGAAGTATGGATCTTGGGAAGGGTAGTCAGCAGCAAGTCACAGGAATGCTTTGAGAAGGCGCTGTTCTATTGGATGACTTTGATGTAGAATTTATATAACCCTGAAATGGGGATAAAAATTTCCCTACTATCCCTTAGATCCACCACAGAGCAGCAAATAGGGAGCTTATAATATTGCTTCCTACTCTCAGGGGATGTTGGGGAGCAGAAACTAAAGTACTGTCTAAGATAAAGATAATCACCTATTGGGGACATCAACAGAATATAAGCATCTTGGTGGAAAAGGTTCTTTTTTGTTTGTTGACTGGCTTTTCTTTGCCCATTGTCTAAAACACATCTTCTATTTAATTAGTGCTTGCTGAACTTTGAATGCTGGATGAATGATCAGAAAGAGTCGGCAGGAATTAAAGATTCACAGACATTCTGAGAGTTCCTTCTTTTCTTGGCTACATTGCTGTCTGCCAGTGCAGCAAGTGACAGTCCTGCTTCCTTAGCTTTCTGAAAAGGCATTCTATTTAATAAGAAATAGCAAGGACATGGACTTTTCTAGCTTAGTGCAAACTAACTTTAAATCCAGTGATTCTCTCATTCTAAGATCCTTTGATCTGAATTGCAAAGATATCAAATTACTGACACTGTTTTTGACAGAGCTTGTCATTTCCTCAAAATCATATATTTAGTCATCAATGGATCAACAAATCATTAACAAATATAAACTATGCAACACTGTTCATAGATTGTTGTTTGATTGCCAGGGGTTGGGGATGCAAAGGAAAAACAAAACTCAATGAGCTTGCATTTTATAGTATGAGATGGCGTGGAAATAAATAGGTATATACAAGCTTGCGTGTAGAATAGATGGAAGGCACAAGCTAGAGGAGATGGCTCTAGCAGGATTTGGAGGTGGGTAAGATGGAAAGGGCTTCCTATATAAGGTGACATTTGAACTGGAAGAAAGTCATCCATTTTTAGAGGCCAACCTTAGGGAAGGGGGAGAGATTCTAGGCATAGGGAATAAACCATGAAAAGGCATAGAGACAGGAGATGGAGTGCCATTTGTGATGGAGTGCCAACAGCAAGGGTACCAGAATAGCTGGATCATAAAGTGTCTGAAGGGAAGGAAAGTATAAGAAGATTAGAAAGGTAGGAGGGGAGTCAGCAAGTGATAATGTACCTATAATCCTGTTCTTCTATCTTCTTGCTTTGTAGAATATTATGCATGTTGATATATGAATGTAATAGCTAGCATTTATATAGCGCTTTAAGGTTTGTAAAGTACTTTACGAATATTATATAATTTTATCCGCACAACAACCATGGGCAGGTAGGTGCTGAAGCAATATAAGCAAATTTATCCAGGAATTAAATGCCACTTTTTATGGTTTAATTTAGTGCTCCTGAAATTTGCATAGCCTTAATATAGAATTACTGAGAAAAGATTGTAAAAAGAGGGAGGATTGGGTAAATAGAGGGTAACTATATTAAATTATTTCAGTTTCATGATAAAACATTATATGGTGCCTCACATAGTACATAGATTAAACCTAGATGAGAATGTGGATGTGATTAAATAAAATGCCATTATTTTATAAAAGTGGAAATTGGGATTCAAAGAATCAAAGCTAATCTCCACAGAATATACAAATAGGAAGTATATAGAACTAGGATTTTAATCCTGGTACTCTGGCATTAGAGGTAGGATTCTTTCCATTGCCATATCTTGATCTATTTTTACTGGAATAAGTGCATCACTCAACAGAAACAGACAAATTTGGAGGAAAGACAGGTTGAGGTGGGAAGTAATAATTTGTATTTTGCATTTTGGAAAATTTAAAATTGATATGTATTTGGTGGAAATCTGGATGGAGCTGTCCAGTAGTTCAATATCAAGTTATATTGTTGTTCAGTCATTTCAGCTGTGTCAGTCTCCATGTGACTCCTTTTGTAGTTTTCTTGGCAAAAATAATGGAGTGGTTTGCCACTTCCTTCTCCAATTCATTTTATACATGAATAAACTGAGGCAAACTGAGTTAAGTGACTTGCCCAGATTATACTAATATTTGAAGCCAGATTTGAACTCTTGAAGATGAGTGAGTGTTCCTGCTTGCAAGCTGAGTGCTCTATCCAGTGCATCATCTAAGCTACCCATTTATTGTTGATAGATAGTATTTTCTAAAAAGTATTTTAAGATACACATACAGCTTTATTTTGTCCAAGGAAAGCGTTGAACTCAATGATTATTTCTTGAGTAAAGAAGTAACAGTTTAGTATAGAAGTTAATTGCTTCCAAAGTAAGGATCTTACTTTCTTTCAAAGGTCTATCTTGAGTTTCATCATTGCTCACTTAGGTATTTTGTGGGAAAGAACTTTGAATATATTTTGTGGGTTTTTTTGCTAATTTTAGAAGATTAATTTTTTTGAGTACTTGCATGTGCTGATAATTTAGTAGCCTCTAGGAATTTCTTCAAATTTTAATATCAGAAAATATTTCCTGCTGTTATGCCTTAGCATTTTATGTAAAATACTATAATGGATAGAAAAAGAAAAAGATCAAGATGAAGAAGTTTCCAGTTGTCTCTACATAAGGTCATGACATTACAAAGTTGGGAGCTTGCTTTATTCCTTGTTCTTAATTTTCCTTAGATCTTAGATCTGACCCCCATGCTTCTTCATTTAAATTCTAGTCTTATCCCTTTCTGGGCATGCAATGTAGACTCTTCCCATTTCACCTCACCTTTTTATTTAATCATACTTCTTTTCTTTTTCTCTCAATGCCTATGCTATGAAATTTACATTTGCCTAAAAAAAAAATCCCACTAAACATTGAATTAATGGATGGATTATAGTAGTTATCCTAATTATTTTTAAATCTGCATGTTAAATTTATATAACACTTTAATAAACATCTCTGAAGTAGGTAGTATACATATTTATGCATTTAAAAACTGATTAATTAATTTGTTTATTACATTAAAATATTCAGTTAATTCTCTCCTCTTCCATTATTAGAGAAGGCACCATTAGACAAAAAGAAGATATAAAACTGTGTCTATTTGTCAATTCTTTCTCTGGAGGTGGACCTACACTAGCCATTTTTCAAACAATATTTCTGTTGATGTATATGATATTCCCTTGTTTCTGCTCATTTCATTCTTCATAATTTCATTTAGGTCTTTCCATGTTTTACTAGAATTAACCTCTTAGTTATTTCTTATGGCACAGTGGTATTCCATCAGTCATGCCACAACTTGTTTAGTCATTCTCCTATTTATTTTCAATTCCTTGCTTCCACAAAGAGGGCTTCTATAAATATTTTAGACCATCCAAATACTTTACCTTTTTTCCATAGTCATATTAGGAAATAAAACTAATAGTGGTGTGGCTGGATCAAAATGTATATACAGTTTTCTAACTCTTTGATTGTAATTCCAGTTTGTCCTCCAAAATGAGTGGATCAGTACAGAGTTCCACCAATAGAATATTAGTGTCCCCATTTTCCCACAACTCCTACAGCATTTTCATCCAAAAAACTGTCTGTTCATAACTTTGGATCATTTATCAATGGGGAAATGACTTATTGTTATGTATTTTATGAAAATCACTATATATTTTAGATATGAAACTATCCAAGGAGCTGTCTATAAATTTCCCTCCCAATTTACTGTCTTCCTTCTAATTCTGGCTATGTTAGTTTTATTTGTACAGAAACTTTACAATATAAGGAATTTAAAATTATCCATTTTACATTGGACAATGCTTTCTATCTCTTGTCTAATTCTTCTTTTATCCAAGTATTGAGTAGGTAATATGTTCCCTGTTTTCCTAATTTGCTTTTGATATCTTCCTTTATGCCTACATTATATATCCATTTAGATCTTATCTTAGTAAATGGTATAAAATATTGCTATATATCTAATTTCTTCCAGACTGCTTTCGATATTTTCCCCAATATTTTACCAAATAGTGAATTTTTATTCCCAAAACTTCAGCCTTTACTTTTGTCAAACACAAGGCTTAATAAATATTTGTTGCATATCTTCTGTTCCATTTGTATATTTTCCTATTTCTTTGCCAGTATTAGATAATTTTTATCATTATTGCTTTATAATATCATTTAAAATCTTTTCCTCACAAGTCTCCTTCATTTTTTTCATAAATTCCTTGATATTCCCATTGAGCTTTTGTTTTATTTTTTCAAATGAATTTTCTTCTTATTTTTTCTAGTTGATTTTTAATTTTTGGTAATTGAATTGGGATGTCATTTTAATTGCTTTGCTTCTATCCATCCATGAACAATATTTCTGCAATTATTTAAGTCTGGCTTTATTTACATGAAAAGTGTTTTAAAATATATTCATATAATATATAGATTTGTTTTCTTAAATATACTCTGGATACCATTATATATGTATTAATGAAACTGATCTATAATTTCTCTTCTTGGTTTAGTTATCAACATCATATTTGTTTCAAAAAGGAGTTTGGAAGGATTTTTACCAATTGTTTTAAATAATTTATTTAATATTGGAATAATATTATTTTTAAACTGGTTCCAATGCATTTTCTTAGGAAGTTCATTTATATCCTGTTCAATTTATTTTTCTAAAATGAGCTTATTTAGATATTCTATTTCCTCCTCTGCTAGTCTATGCAGTTTACATTTTTTTAAGTTTTCTCTCATTTCACTTCATTTGCTATATTTATTCCGACATAATTGAAGGAAAATCTCCTAATCATTGCTTTGATTTCATCTTTATTAGTGGTAAATTCACCCTTTCATACTTTATGCTAGTGAGTGGGTTCTTTCTTTATTTTTAAAATCATATTAACTAATAGTTTATCTACTTTGTCTTTTTCATAAAATCAATGCAGTTTTATTTATTTAATGATTTTCTTATATTCAGTTTTTTTGTTCATCTGACCTTTACTTTTTTTCAGTTTAGAACTCATTACTTCCATTTGGAAAATAAGAATCATACTGTAGCTATCATCCTTCCTTCTCAACATGCCCAGTCAAGTGACAAGTAAGAGACTATCACACAATTCTAGAAACATAGAATTGGAAGGTTTTCAGAGAATATTGAGTCTTTCAATAATTGCTTTTATATCACGGTTACCAAGTGAACATCAATAGTTGTTGGAATATCTCCAATGAAGGGAGACTACCTCCATCTGAGTCAGAATAGTATTCATTATAGTGATAATAGTTAGGAAGATGCTCCTTATTTCAATGATGTCTTTTCCCAAATTTTACCTGTTTATTTTAGCCCTCTTCTCTGGAGACAGAAAAATAAAAAAAAATGTTTTTCAACTGAAGATATTTGAAAATACTTGAAGCCAACTTCAAACTCTTTAAATTTTCTCTTCCAATTGCTAAAGACTCCAAAGTCCTTAATGGAATATGTTAGGAAAGTTAAACCACTACAATCATGTCAATTATCATTTCCCCTTAACTGTCAATGGTGATATCTGAGGTCAATGAACTTAAGAGTCTTGGGAATTACAGTATACCCCAAACCACTGTTTCTGGTTCCTGTACATCCCCTCCTCAAGCATCACTGAGGAGACTAATTCCTGTGAATAAGCCAGCCATCCCCATCAACTGCTAAGCTGTCACCTATATGGGGAGTCAATCCAGCCTAAGTGAAGGGGCAAAGGATCTCAAGGGAGATCCAGAAAGTGAAATGAACTAGGCAATCAAACCTCTGTCATAACAATGAAAACTATCTTCCCTAAAACTTTAATAGAGATAACCCAGAATCCAAAAACTTTTGGGATAATGGTTTCACTGAGATGGCTAGACCTTATCACTCTTATCTAGTATTTAGCACAGTGACTGGGACATAGAAGACAATAAATGTTGAGTGGTTAAGTGATTAGAACCTAAGGTCTCAAAGTCAACACTGAAGAAAATACTATGAACTCCAACTGCTGACCAACCAAGGTCCCTGGAAAAGCCCAAGATTCCTGGAAATGGCAGTAACCCACATATGTGCTTTTAGTTTAATCTTCCCAAACCATAAATATGGGATGGAACGTATGGAAATTTGCCCTAGCAACTGGGTTTGTGGATTCTGCAGCCTCATTTCCTCAGCATCCTGAGCTATTGAAAACCTAGAAATGATGGTGCTTACTACTAAAATCCTCCACATGGCAACTAGTTTAACATCAGATTTAACTATGCTGTAAGTAGAAATGACATTTAAGAAGGTGCAATACTATCTGTTGTGCTGTTGTGCCCTAAAAACTATGAGACCTTTCTATCTTTCTTTTAGTTAAAATCCATGTATATTTTCTCCCATATTAAGATGTGAGTTCTTTGAGAGCAAAGCATTATTTGCTTTTCTATTTGTTTCACTAGCACTTTGGAAACAGTAAGTTCTCAAAAATGTTTTTTTTTCATTTATTCACTCATTTCACCAATTCTCATTTGGTATATATTTAAGACCTTTCATAGTCCTATTACCCTGATTCAGATTCTTTCCACCTTATCAATGTCCTTATTAATATTTAGTTTGAGTTATTGAACCCAGCTTCAAAGATTGGGCTATGCGAGAACAATGGTATTACTATCTCTTTATCCTGGAAGCTATTCATAATTTAATGTATCCCAATATTATATTACCTTTATTTGGTTTGCTTATGTCATTTTTGGTCCATATTGAAATTGTAAGTCACAAAATTATTGAATATTTTTTTCAGTTTAACTACTTTTTAGTATTCCTCCCCATTTCCTATTTATAACATTAATTTGTAAAAATTGAATTTATATTGAATTTATTTCTCTCTATCAATATCAACAATATCTTTTTGAATCTCAATCACAACCTATTGTCAGCCATTCCTCCTAGCTTTGGGTTGTCTATAAATTTATTGCCCCATGTTCCTTCATTCAACAATTGATAAAAATTGTTAGTAGCACAGGACCAAGCATTTGTCCATAAAATACCTCCCTTCAGTTTTGGTTCTATGTTGACATTTTCTGTCAACAAATAGTTATCACGCATTTACTATGTGTCAATTACTGCACAAAACAATTAAAATACAAGTACAAGGGGAAAGTAACTTAGTTCCTCTTTGCAATCCAAGAAATCACTTTCTTTTGAAGTGAGACAACTTATTTTAAAAAGGAACTGAAAAGGAAAAGGGGAAGGTATTCAATTTGGGGGCATGTTGGAGAGGTCTGTAGTGTAGCCTAGTGAAAAATGAAAGAATGGATTGTTTGAGCATTCTCTTCGAATTGAAATTCTTTGAGGAGCCATTCAGTGAGGAGAGACCAGAAGGATACAGGCTACTTCTAGGTATGATCGCTAGGGCTGAAGTAATCTTCAAAGATGAAGAGGTTTCTGTGACATAATGAAGAAGTCTCAAGTTCAGTCTGAAGGGCAATAAAGTGACATTGACATTTAACCATTTATTACTACCTTTTGGTAGTGACCACTTAATTGGTTTAGAATTAATTTAATGATATGATGATCCAAACTACCTATATACAGTCTCTTTCCAAACTACCATGAGTTGCTTTGCCAAATTTATACATTATTTTTATTTCAATGGAGAATACACAAATCTTTCTGCTTAGGACAACAATATACAGATAAGTATTATTCATCTTTTTGTCATCATTCCATAGGAGAAGGATCAATGGATCTGGAGTCAACAGATCTGGATTTAAATTTTTTTACTTAAGTTAAGCAACTTATCCCATCTGGGTGTCAATTTCCTCAAATGAATAACTGGAAGCCTTCAATTAGAGATTATATCAAAGGTCTTTTTGTGCTGAAATCCACTTTCTTGTGATTCTTAAATAAATGTGTATTTTCTAAAATTATTTGCTAGATATGAATCTCTGATGGAGCTTACCACAATCACATTGGTCTATCTGTGAAAAAGTTATCAGAAAAAGGTAAGAGCTTTCTTTTAACCCTTGATTCAAAGAATTTGTGTGGTCAAACACAGTTATTAATATAGGAATGGTTGGATTATAAACAAAGATTATTATTATTAAAGAGAAAGAGAGAGGTACCATATGTACAGTCTTCCATTGCTATATCTTGGTTCTTTTATCTCAGCTTCACTATATCATGGGCTTAATATATACATATATATATATATATATATATATATATATATATTTCTGCATCATGGAGTTACACTTATTGTGGCACACTATTGGCTGATGGAATGAAAGGTAACCAACCACAGTGCTGTGTTATGTATTCTGGGCACGGATTGGCTCAGTGACTGTAGGTTAGTAAGAATGTGGAAAAGGTTTATAGGAAAGTGGGAAGGGTTTATAAAGCTTAATATATATATATATATATAATGCCTCTACTTCATGGATTTTCACCTATTGTGGAGGTCTCTGGTACATAACTCCCACAATCGGTGAGGGATCACTGTAGTTCAATTTTATAAGTATTTGTCAAAGTATTTGTCAAAGACTTGCTATATACAATTCATTGTTCTAAGCATTGGGAAACATAAAGATAAAACCTCAACAGTCTTTATATACTTATAATAATACTTATAAAATAGAATATAAATATATAACAATACATAATAATATAAACTTATAATATATAATATAAACTTATATGATAATATAAACTTATAATGAAGGATACATTATATATATGAGTAAAAAAGAGATCATTATTTGAAGAAAGCATTAACAATTGGGTATGTAAGGGGCTTCATGAATGAAGTGAGAAATAAGCTAAGATTTTAAGATAAAAGTGATGAGAGCTGGAGATAAGCAGGACTGAATTATGGGTATCAGGAAGAATTTGTTCAACAGTGCAGAGGTGGAGATGGAATGCTGAGTTCAAGGAAGTGCTAATAGTTCTATTTGACTGTAATGGAAAATAAATGGAGGAAATTAATGTCAGATAAAAGTAGAAAGAGAAATTGTTGCTAAATTTTGGAGGGCATTAAGCACCATGCTGTGGAGTTTGTATTTCATCTCAATAGAGAAAGGAAACAACTGAAGGATTGTGAGAAGTGTATATAGCTTAATTGGAACATTTGCCAAAGTGAATATAACAAGAATACACTGAATACAAAAAGGATTTCACTTCTCTCTTTGTCCAGCTTTTCACTTCCCAATGATTCTTATTAAATAATGTGGAAGAGAAGAAAGCTTAACATGGTGGGAGGAAAGCATAAAATAGTTATGGGTAAAGGTTATGAGACTCTTCTCCTGTAATGCAACTGCAAGGCACTGGTTTATGTAAGAGAGAAAGGAAAGCAAGAGACACACATATGCCACCATGGAACCATTTTCCATCTAACATGACTACTCTATGAAGGAGTTAAAGAGCAAGAACATTTCATCCACTCACTGGAGATATCAGTCATGTGTAATATTTAGGAATTGGTTTTGTTAAATGATATTAGTAAAAAAATGTTGTGGTCACTGTTTATAAAAACAAGTCTTAAGTCAATAATTTAATTTAATATAAATATAGTATAAGAAAGAAATAAGGAAGGAAGGAAGTAAATTTTTTATTTCCTAGCCTACCATTCTAAAGTCTGGTCCCTTGAATTTCAGCTCGCTCCCCGACAAGGTTCTGATCTCCACATAGAAATCTGGTAGTCCCTTCAGAGCAAGAGTCTAACCAGCCCACAAGGGTGTCTTCTACTGGAGCCATCAATGGTGAATCCCAGAAAGACCCCCAGCCAAAGACCTCCAGAGAAGATCCTGATCTCCTCCATGGTCTCATTTGAATAGTCCTCTTTCCCCACATCTCATCCTTTCCCTGTGAGCTGGTCTATCACTAAACAAAGTCTCTGTGACTCAGACCCATAATCCTTAGTTCCAGGTCATGTTCAATGGGCTCTGAACCTGTGATCTCTGTTTGGACATTCCAGCCAAGCTAATGGACCAGCTCAGACAAGCAGAAAGTTCACAACCCAGGAGGAAGGGGATCCCTTTACACACATGAAACAATATGAGATGGAGTCAGAAGCAGGATCCTGAGGAGTTTTTGTCTGTCCCTTTGGTGTGGCATTGAATTTGCCAGATGGTTGATAAATATGATGCTGTGTATTATGTTCTATGCTACGGTAATTCTATATGTAATGGATTTAGGGAAATTGATGTTTTTGACTCTGTGGAGCTAAGTATATGTATGGACACAGTTTATCCTTAGCCACTGTTGGGACATAGTGTCATTGCACCCAGGGAGAGAGAGCCTTTGATAACAGCTGAGGAAGATTTTGAGTCACTTCATCATGGTGCTTGGGAGTCCCAAGAGTTATGCCTTTGGGATGGACCCTGAGCATTTGGAGGTATGGTACACGTTGGCTCTGTTCGCCTTGACAGTTCAGTACTTGAGTGTCACCAAGAAAATGGGCTCTGCCTACAATGTTATTTTATTACTTTACAAAATTCCCAATATTTTGAACAGTCAGAATCAATGGAGATAACATTTACCCACTCAAAGAAAACAGGTGACTTTAGCTATACTGATTTCTTTGATTCAAATTATTTTGAAAATTTGCAGAAACAAAATTTCTTATGAAATCCTATGTTCAGAAAGTGGACTTAGCAAGCCGGCATCACACTCACTCAGAAATCTAACATCTTTAGTTGTTTATGGATAGCACAAATTAAATATCCCTTTAGGCCTTTTTCTATTAAAGAGAGACAATTGATGTGCTCTCACTGGATCATCTTAACTCGTATTGTTCTTATTATTTTTAATTGAGGAAACTCAAACTTGGCCATTTTACCATATAAGATAGTAAGAAAAAATAGACAAGATTTGAACCCAGGTCTTATAAAACCTAGTCTAGAAATTATTTCTGATACCAAATTCAGTATTCTTCCACTCCCTTAAATGTCTGTCTCTAGTTTTCCCTCAGCCTCAGCAGGCAGAATCACATATTAACAGCTTTAATAGAAAGATCACTAGATTTGGACAAAGGGTGCCCTGGATTGAAATATGGCCTCAGATACTTCCTAGATGTGTGACCCTGAGCAAGTCACTTAAGACCAATTGCCTGTCTCTTACCATGCTTCTGCCTTGGGACTGACATTGAGTATTACTTCTAAGGCAGAAGGCAAGGATTTAAAAAAAGACGATGCTAGCTCTTCTCTTGTGTCCCAGTATCGGAATCCTTCCTCTTTTAAATTTTTACAGGAAATTATTTTTCTCCTAAAGCATCCAGCCCTGCAATGACTCCCTGGAATTTAAGGGGTTAATTCCAATTAAAAACAGCTATCTGTTTCCCTATTAAACCCATCCTTAATTAAGTTTCAGTAGGGCTTCTAGGAATGAAAATGTAGATTCTGGATCCACCTTTTGTCACCCATATAAACAAAGAAATTCCACGACACTTCTCTGGATCTCAATTTCCTCATGTTAAAAAAAAATATGGAATTTACACTCAATGGCTTTAATTTCTCTTCTGCCTTTTACATCTTTTTTGAACTCCTCTAGAGAAAACAAACTTTCCCTTTTAATGATAATTATCTGACATTCTTTAGAGTTCCTACAGACATAAGTTAATGTTTTACCAACAATCCTAGGAAGTAGCCAGTGGAGATATTTTGTCCATTTTACAAATAGGGGAAGTAAAATGAAACAGATGAGCCCGAGAGTAAAGACTACACTAGCTCTTGTGTCCCTGGTAACCCATCCTGTCTTAGAGCTCCACAGAAATTAGTGGCTATCGACTCTCAATGAAGGTATCTTTTCATTATACCAGGCCACTGGGAGACAACCAAAGGGACCAGCTCCATGTCTGAAATTCTCATAATGGAAAAGAGGAGACAATTCTGAGAGATGCCAGACCTTCTAGATCCTCTCTGAGCCATATTCAGTCTGATTAAATGAAGCTTGGAAATTCAAGGACCCTTTTTCTTTTTCTTTGTGATAAATAGACACAAGGGGGTATGAACAGGACACACTCTCCCCGCAAAGAAAAGACAAAAAGATTCAGATCAAGCTACATTGTCAGGAGAACACCTTGCAGAACCCTGGCTCTTGGTGGTGTCAGCATTGACAAATGAGGTCCATTTTGGCAGCCTGCTGTTTGCAAGTTAAAAAGTGGATGAACAAAGCCAACCACCTAGGCTCTTTTCTCTCGGAGACACTCTGTAGGCTTTGTCATCGAGAGCCCCCCCCCCTTGCTGCTTCCTGGCCTTCTCCCCAAGGGAATCAGATTCATTAAACATTCCCAACTGCTTGAACTCTTGTGATCTTCCCAGAACCATCTCCCCGAACCCCCCCTTCCCCCACTCCGACCCTCCTCAACTTGCCACAGACGTCTGCCAAGTGGCAGAGGCAGTCAGCATCGCTTTTGGATTCACAGCTTTGAGCCCTGCGAAAACATTCTGTTTCCAGCCAGTCGTGGCAGCAGCATTATCTGAACCAAAGGCCACTGGCTTGTTGACTGCTCCATCAAACCTTTTTTTTTTCTTATTCTGTGAACCCATCAGGCTGTCAAACCTTGTTTTCCTGGTCCCAGAGAATCACTGACGCATGGTCAGAAGACAAATACAGTCTATGTCCGTCCACTCTGATTTGTTCTCTGTTCCCTCCCGGTTTGGGGGGGGGATTAGATGGGGTGCCCAGTCATTTCTCATCTTTAAGGTCTCTCCGTGGCATGTGCCAAATGCTTAATGCTGTAAGCAATAGTTTGCCACCTGCTTAGGACAGAGAATAAATGATCGAGTTCACTTCTTTTGCTCCATAACCCAAAGAGGTTTTGGGCTGCAAAAGAAAATGCCTTCATCATTTTAATAATAAGACAAGTAGATCAAAGGAAAAGAAATATTCCCTTGCTGGACAAAAAGCTGTATTCCTCCCAGCCTAGGTTTCCCTTGATGTCCCACTGAATCTCGTATGCTTCTCATGTATCCATCTGCCTTTAGTGGGTACATTATCTTCCATAAGCAGTAGAAAACAAAGGGATTTTTTGTAGCTTCTTTTGGAAGGTACTTATCTCAATTTGTCTATATATTTGAAACAAGGGAACTGAGATCTTTCCGAATTGCTGGCTCATTTATTATTTCAGTCAAGGGCATGATGTTTAAAGATTAGAATGAAAAGCATTTGTCTATATAGGATATTTGAAATACAAAAAAGGGGGCAACTGGGTGACTCGCTGGACAGAGAACTAGCCTTAGAGATGGGAGGTCCTGGGTTCAAATGTGACCTCAGACACTTCCTAGCTGGTTGACCCCCAACAAGTCACTTTACCTCATTTGCCTAGTCTTTACTACCCTTCTACTTTGGTAACAATATACACTATTGGTTCTAAGACAGAAGCAAGAGTTTTAAAAATGAAATACAAAAAAAAATCATGATTGTTTGACAAAGTAAAACTATGAAAGTGATACATTGTAGGGTTTTGCATTCATGTCCTAATTTGATGGAACAAATAGGTAACATAGTTCTGGTAATATTGGAATATAAAATAGCCCTCTCTAAAAGAAGAATAAGAATCATTCTGGATTGTTGTCATTTATGCAAAAATTGCATGGCTTGAGGAATTTCTCAGATTTGATGCAGAGATATAACCCATGTGCCATGCATATATGGAAGTGAGGGATTATTTCCACTACATGAAACTCAGGTTGAGATGGGGAGTTGTCCACTGCTGAAACTGGTTTGGAAGAAGTATGGAGAAAAGCAGAGTATCAAAAATGTGAGCTCTGAAGAACATAGCTATCATCTTTTCATTAAATGAGTCAAATTGAAAATAAGTTATTTTGTACAAATGCAAACGTTTTTTGATACTATGATTCTTAAATCCTTATTAATTTACACTGCTTTCCTGACACTGTTATAATTAAAATAGTGGGAAATATAAATTGTGATAGATATAAGAGAGGGTGAGTAAATTTGACCCCTGAAAATGTTTTCACTACAGTGTCTTGTTTTAAATCAAATATAAGGTGGTCGCCAGGGAATATATTCCCAATTATGAATATACCCAAGTCAACTGGGTTTTATAGAGATCTTAATTAATAATATGAGCAACAATGAGCAATCAAAGAAGGAGAGAGAGAGAAAAAAAAGTATAAGTATGAAGGGCCTTAAGCCAACATGGCCTAGACCTGAGTCTTAAGAGAGAGAGAGAGAATCAGTCAGTTTTTCATCACTCACCACAAGATTTGTCTTAAGCAAGGGTGTCTGGGGAACAGAGTCTCCCCAGAGGGAGTTCCAGCCAGAGTCAGCCTCCCAAGGGACTTCTCAAGAGATCTCCAAAGGGCCTCCTCCAAAAGGATCTATCTCCAAGGATCCAAGGATCTAAGGATCTCCAAGCCTCCCTTGCTCAAGAGATTCCTTTTCTTATATAGGGTTTTTTTCCTATGTCACCTCCCCTAAGTTCTTCCATCTACCAACCACCGTAGATGTTTTCTAAAAGACAGCCCATCTGAATTCCAGATAAGTCGACTAATCCCCTCAGTAAATCTGAACCAGAGAAAATACAGCTGAGTCGACTAATCCCATCAAGAGAAAACCTGCTCGACCTTTATAGGTACCTAGCATCCTATTGTATGAATTCTAAAAACAGGCATGGCTCAAAGAACTCCCTGCCTCATCATAAGCATGGATCCAAGGAGTTTTCTCCCCTAAAGCAGTCTTAAGTATAGGTGGAGTAGAGGTCCTCCCATTTCTGATCCTGGCAAGTTCTCACATCAAAATGGGGAATGTTTCCAGTAGGGAATTTGTTCCAATGGAGGATTCCTCAATGCGGAAAATTTTAACATTCACAAGTCTGAGAAATTTCAAGATTTACAACACACAATTGGATCCTTTGACTCCCACAGATAGTTGATCTTGAACTCCTGGGTTTTGAAAGCTTCTCCTTCAATTGGATCTTGATTATTATTTACTGAAATAACAACAGGTAGTAGTTGAGAAATAAGAGAGAGACATGAATTGACTCACCATAAGTGCTTTCATTGTATAGGAAGTATTTTTTAAAAGGTTTTACATGAATGCTGTATTCATATTCTTCCTTATTCTTTATTGTAGTGGTAGTCTCTTGGTGACCAAGAATGATGATTGTCTTTGTGCAGTTTCATCTATTGATGTACCCTCATGTGACTTTGGAGTCCAAAGGCTGAGGCGCACAGTTTGTGGAACATGGGGCATGGGACGCCAGTTGTTACAGGAGGTGCGGTTGTGGCCTGGTGTCGGCATTCATGCTCAGAGCCAAGACGTCGATGTCGTTCATCTTCAAAAGTGGTGGCAGCATGGTGAATGTGGGTTCCCCAGATGCTTCTGTCAAAGGCAGCGAGTTCTAGTTGCTTTGGTGTAATGCCAGCCCACTTCAAGTTGGCCTTTAGCTAATCCTTGAATCTTTTCTTTGGTCGGCCTTATTTCCTGAGTCCAGCTGACAGTTCACCAAAGAATACTTGTCTTGGTATTCACTGTGGGTCCACGCGGATGACGTGTCCAGACCATCGTAGCTGGGTTTGGAGGACCATGACTTCGATGCTGGTGGAGTTGGCTCTGTCGAGGACTTCCTAGTTGGTGATTCAGTCCTGCCATCGGATCCTCATGATTGACCAGAGGGAGCGTTGGTGAAATTTCTCCAGCTGTTTCATGTGCTTCCGGTACAGTGTCCATGTCTCACACTGTACAGGAGCGAGCTGAGGACCACTGCGTTGTACACTTTGAGCTTCGTTGCAGTGCTTACACCACTGTGTTGGAGGACTTTGCAGCACAGCCGCCCGAGTGCCTGGCTGGTCTTTTGGATCCTGGCATTGATCTCGTGGTCTAGGGACCCGTCGTTGGCGATGGTGCTGCCCAGGTACTTGAAGGTGTTGATGTTAGAAAGCTGTGTGCCATCGATTGTAATGCATGGCTGGTTCGTTGGCCTTCCTGGTGCAGATTAGAACAGCACCTCTGTTTTGCTGAGGCTGATAGTCAGGCCAAACAGTTTTGTTGTGGTGGAGAACCTGTCCACAATGGTTTGCAGATGATTTTCTTGGTGGGCCATGAGTTATCTGCGAAGAGAGCTTCCAGGATGAGTCTCTCTGTTGTCTTTGTTTTTGCAGTCAGGCGGCGAAGGTTGAATAGTGAGCCATCCAGTCGGTATTTGATGTTGATGCCCAGGTCTAGATCCATCACAGCATTTCGTAATACTTGGGTGAAGGATAGGTTGAATAGTACTGGAGCAAGGACACAGCCTTGTTTCACGCCATTGGAGATGTTGAAGCAATCGGAAGTCTCTCCACCAGATAGGACTTCCCCTAACATGTCAACATGAAAGATCAGTTTGACGAATTTTGCTGAGCAACCGAGCTTGCTGAGGATCACCCACAATGCGTCCCTGTTCACTGTGTCGAACGCCTTTGTCAGGTCTATGAAGACAATGTAGAGACTCAGGTTCTGCTCAAGGCATTTTTCCTGCATTTGCCTCACCGTGAAGACCATGTCGATGGTGCTGCAATCTGGTCAGAAGCCACATTGTGATTCAGGCAGGTTCTGCTCTGAAACAGATGACAGGAGTATGTTGAGTAGAACATGGGCGAGGATCTTTCCAGCAGTGGAGAGTAGTGAGATACCTCTGTAGTTGTCACAGGCTACTCGTCCTCCTTTGTTCTTGTATAGGGCTACGATGGAGGCATCTCTGAGTTCTGGGGACATGTCTTCCTCTTCCCATATGCTGGTCAGCACTATGTGGAATGCCTGGAGCACCTTTCCATTTAAGGCCTTGTACACCTCGGTTGGGATCCCGTCTTTACCGGGTGCCTTGCCTGCACTCATTTATTTAATGGCTTTTTGGACTTCCTCTATTGAAGGAGGGACATCAAGTTGTTCAAAGGTGCAGTTTTGGGGGATCTGGTCAAGGGCGCTTTGGTCGACTGAAGAGGGTCGGTTGAGAAGCTGACTGAAGTGTTCTTTCCACCTGTTGCTGATACCTTTTTTATCTTTATGAGAGTGTCACTGTCAGACGATAGCAAGGGAGTGGTGGTGGATTTTAATGGTCCATAGACAGTCTTGAGGGCACTGAAAAATTGTTTGTAGTTTTTCATATCAGCAAACCGCTGGATTTCTTCTGCCTTTTTTTCCCACCATCGGTCTTGCATCTTCCTGATCTCATGCTGCGCCGTGGCTTGGAGAGACTTGAATCTGTCCTTTTTAGGAGCAGAGTTTCAGTTATTTTGCCACTCCATAAAGGCTTTGTTCTTTTTGCTCAATAGGTTTTCAATAGCAGTGTTGTTCTTGTCGAACCAGTCCTGGTGGTTGTGTTGTTTGGGGCCTAGGGCTACCTTTGATGTTTCCTTCACTGCGTCTCTGAACTGGTTCCATTTCTCGGTTGAGCTTCCAGTGAGTGGTCCCTTGGCAGAAAGCTTGTCATCCAGGCAGGACTGGAATGTTTGAAAATAAGATGGATCTCTAAGACAACTCACGTTGTAAAATGCGCGAACTGTCTGGGCCTGTTTTGGATGATGCAGCGCAATGCGCATTTCAAGAGTCGCTCTAACCAATTGATTGTCTGTCCAGCATTCAGCTCCTCTCATGGCTCTGGTGATCTGTACGTCCTGGATGTCTCTCCGGCGTGCAATGATGTAGTCAATGAGATGCCACTGTTTTGATCGTGGGTGCATCCATGTTGTTTTATATTTGTTCACCATTCTGAACACAGTGTTTGTGATGGTGAGTTTGAACTCTGAGCATTTGCTGAGTAGCAGTAGGCCGTTGTTGTTCATTTTGCCCACGCCGTGTTTGCCGAGCACTCCTTTCCATCTTTCATGGTCCTGGCCAACGTGGGCGTTGAAGTCTCCCAGTAGTATCAGCTTGTCATTGGTGGGCACTGAGTGCAGGACGGCACTCAGGTCAGAGTAGAACTGCTCGATGGTCTCCTCTGTGCTGGTCAGTGTTGGGGCATATGTGCTGCTGATTGTGGCATACCGGTCTTTGCTGAGAGGCAAATGGATCTTCATGAGCCTCTCGCTGATGCCCACAGGCACGTCTAGCAGCTGTTTGAGCAAACTGGTCTTGATAGCCAGGCCAACACCGTGGATTCTGTCTTCATTTGTGGCTCTACCTTTCCAGAAGAAGGTGTATCCAGTGGTGAGTTCGCTGAGTGATCCCCCTTCTGGTAAGCGTGTTTCGCTTAAGGCTGAGATGTCGATGTTATATCATGCCAGTTTCTTTACCGATTAGAGCTGTTCTTCTCTCAGGTCTTGGGGTATTCTCTCTGTCAAGTAATGTCCTGATGTTCCATGCTCCTAGTAGGAGTTTCTTTGTATTTTTTCTTTGATGTCGACCTCTTAAAGGGATGACCCCCCAGCCGCGGTGTGCTGACCGGGTGTTTGTAGGGCAGGCAATGTTTGGAACACCTTTTCTAGTCCCCTCCCTTAATTAGGGTGAGCAGTGCTATCCTAGGGAGGGCTGCTCAGTCACCCAGGATGCTGCTGAACGTCCCAGCTGCCCACAGGGTTGAGTGACCACTGGTCTGTGGGCCGCCTACGTGCAGGATTGTGACTACAACTGCCAGTGGTCGCCTCCACCTGTTGTGTCACCACTCCCCCCATCGCCGCAGGTCTTGAAGAGGGTGGAAGGGGTCAGGATAGATGAGTGTGCACAAAGACACTTGTGCGTGAAAGAGATTTGAGTGGAAAAGCCGATGCACAGAGACAGTCCCACTCTCTCGGCGTTGATAGCCTGGGTCCAGTTGCACGAAAGATTGTTACGTCTGGAGACTCCCTCAGCTGCATTGGATGGCCGGGTTGTCCTTTGTGCTCCAACATGCCCTAAGCACTCCACAGTGCTTTGCTGCGTCACCATCTCAGCCGTTGAACCTTCTTGTTGGTTTCTTCCGTCTGTTCAGCCGTCTTCACATGCTGGGTGAGCAAAGCCCTGGTTCACCAGGGGTCGATGTCGACCCGATGGCTACCCTTACAAGGTTTAGCCAGCCTGTCGAAGCCGTTGCCCGGGGTGTGGCTGCTGCCGCATGCTAGCAGCTACTGGGAGCCACAAGTGAGAGCTGGGTGTCAGGTGGGGGTCAGAGGCTGGAGAGCTGCCCTGGGAGGGCACAACAAACCCTCCATACCAGAGATACCAGAGATACCAGAGATACTACCCCTCCCTGAACACCCCATACACCCCTTTTTTATATTGAATGAATGAATAAATTGAACTCTATATTGAATGGGGAAAATACATACAAAGAGAAAATTCAGTTTTTCAAGACTGTGACACTACTAAACAAAACCTAAGAAAAGAGACCAGCATCCAGATGGAGGCAGTTTCAGAAGTCCATTACTCAACAAAGTAATAAATCAATAGCTTTTCTAAAGCAAATGGAAATTTCAGAGTAAATACTCTCCCTAAAATTTTACGACTCTTCTAAGCTGATTGTAGTCAACTCTAGAAATTACCTGTTCTGAGATTTAATTTGGGACAGAGAGAGAGAGAGAGAGGCAGATAGAACTTGAACCATCTAATGCTGGAGGAGGTTGAGATGAATTTGAGTTCTGCCCCCCTGAGGGTGGGGATGAATGAGGAAAGAGTCCAACATTGATCAATAGTGGAAAATAAGGAGAAAAAAATCATGAAATTACAAATTATATCAAAAGGAAGAAAATGCAGTTAAAACCTTGAATGTATGCAAATACAACAAGAAGGAGGCTATTAATAAGAATAGAAATATTGCCTCCACCTAAAAGAATCTAGGCATCTATGAATAAATATTTTTTTCAGTTTGGAAAATTATGCATTTATTTAATTCAAATTAAAATATCGAATTAATTAATTTAGAATACTTTCTCATGGTTATATGATTCATGTTCTTTCCCTCCTCCTCTTTCCTCCCCCCAGCCAAAATGCGATTCCACTGGGTTTTACATGTATCATTGAATATGAATAAATATTACAAGACAAAGAGAAATGTATCAACTTGAGGCTGAAGGACTTCTAGATTCCCAAGAGAAAGTGGAACACAACAGGATATTCCTGAATGGTTTAAAATAGAAACCTATAGTAACTGGGATCTCTAAGAAGGAAGCACAAAAGGAGAAAATCAAAAAGACTATAACACAGAGATTTCAGAAGGAAACCAAAAATATATTGTGAAGATCAAGTGACATAATAAATGTAAAGTACAGTTTAGAACTTAAAACACTATATAAACAATCACTTGTTATTGTATTATTCTTTTTCTTAGCCTTCAGTTATAGGATCTTTAATCTAATGATGAGTTCAATATTTCCATTTTCTCTTGCATTCCTTCTGAGTCAAGTAATGTTTATAGAGCAACACATGGACATGCAGGTAAATATTTTATGACCAGTTGCTCCTGGGGAGAACAAAACAAACAAGAATGTATTGTATATAATTTTAGTTTATTCTGTATTATAAATGCTTTTTAAGTCCACAATTCAACAAAAATAGTAAATCAATAGTTTATCTATAGCAACTGGAAATTTCTGCAGAAAAATGTACAATGACTCTTCTAAGTTGATCAGAACCAAATCAAGCAAATACCTGCTTCTAAGATTTAACTTCATGAATAATGCTGAGATTAAAGAAGATCTAATTAAGGAAATGTCTAAAGAAATAAATGGATCAAGAAAAATCTGGAATAAACATAAAAGAAAGAAATTGAAGGTGTTTTTTAGTAAGAAAGGGATGTTTTGAATATATTGGATTTATTGCTCAGTAGGCTAGGAAACATTTCTAGATTTATACCACATGCATTTTTATAAGTATACCATTTGTATTACTACTCAGGTAATTGATAGGATAAGTAGAATTTAAATAGACTTAATATCATTTCCTTTAAGTGCTCCACTAGGGACTTTGCTACAACTTAACATTTAGCCAATGATGACTTTTTGAGTCTAGTCGTTCAGCTGCTTCTATGTTTATCACACAGTTGTTCAGTCATTTTCAGTTGTGTCCAATTCTTTATGACCCCATTTGGAGTTTTCTTAGAAAAGATACTGAAATGGTCAGCTGCTTCCTTCTCCAGCTAATTTTACACCTGTGGAAAATAAACAAACAGGTTGTGACTTGCCCAGGGTCTCATGGCTAGTAAATTCCCGAGTATGGATTTGAACTCATGAAAATGTGCCTTTGTAACCCCATGTCAGAACTCTATCCACTGTGCTGGTTACCTGCGCTTTGTCCAACTGTGCAGTCATTTATTTCACATCTCTCCCTCTCTTATCCCTGGGAATAGAATGAGTACGTTCTCAAATGTTCTCATTCCTATGCATTCAGCCCACTTGTCCACAATCTGTCCTCAAACTTAAACTCTGTCCTTCCCTGCATAAACCCTATTTATGATGCTAGGTGGACTAGGCATACCAAGACAAGCCAACTCCTTAGCAGTCTCAAATTTGCCTGGAAAAACTCTTTCCACCTCCTTCTATTAGCTGAAACAGTATTTCCCCATCTCATTACTTTAAACTCTTTAAAAGGGAGAGATCATCTTTTCCTCTTCTTCATGGCACATGGGATTGGATGAAAGGTGAGAATACGTTTTGTTCCCTTCTTCTGCCTCCAGATAATTGTCCTGTGTATTATCTTTCAGTAATCTATTCTCTTTTGGAGAACATACTTTTATTTTAGTGATCACTGGAAGCTGGCCACACGATGACAGCATCTGATAGAACCTCCTCCCCATCTTTGTTATAGCACCTTCTTGCTAGTCTTCTGCTTCCCTCATTTACATCAGCACTTGGCTCACATCTGGCTCTCAGTATCCCTCCACCCCATCCTCTACTTTCATACTCAGTGAGCAATATTGGTAACCTCTATGATACTATAGATTCAGTCTATTGACTTCCTGTACTCTCATCAGCTTCCACTTTGATATGGCCTCTTATCCACATGGCAGCACATTGGATCTTGCCATTTGGAGTGATAAGAAAGGCCCTAAAAGGTATCAAAAATTTGGGGGGTTATTGAATTTGCCAGCAAGTGACCTCCATCCACATAGGCAGAGACTCCCCAAAGGTACTTTATAGGGGGTTTATTGATGCTTAAATTTCAAAGGAGGGGAAGGGTTCTGGCTAGAAGAAATTGAGAAAGGACTTTGCAAAAGTTTATTCATTATATTAGATACTCCTGATCTAAGTGGGATCAGGAAACCTTTGCAGTTTCCCAGAACAGAAGATATCAAAACAGGATGTTTTTGGTGGTCATTGAGGAGCTTGATGAGGAGGGTCTCTAATTGGTTAGCAGAAACTTAACACAAGAGGAAGTTGTGCTCAGGTTACTAAAATGGAGAGAGCTGTGCTCAATTTGTGATCCACACTATTCCTCAAAACAGCTTGAGGGTCAAGATCTCCACCAAAATTTCCTTTTCTGACCATGACATTTTCTCCTCCCTCATAAATGACATCAACTCAACTCTTAACTCAAAGCCTCTTATCTCCTGTTCTTCCAGTTCATCATTTCTAACCTTTCTTTAGTATCTACACTGATGTTTATTTGAAGTCTTCTTGCTTTGCAAAATTGCTACATTATGTCTAAAGATGACTCTTTCTTTCTCTCTCTGTCCCCACCGTGATATGACTGACCCCCCCCACATCCCCACATATCAGGCAGCCATCATAGGCTATAATCTGAGCACATAGAAGGGAGCCAACATTCATCTGATTTTCTAATTGTTCCCCCCACTGATTTTTTTGGCACCTAAATTGTGTCCCAAGATGGTGCCCCAAGCATATAAAGGGGTCTGACTCCAAGACATCCTGTTCTTCTAGCTATTAACCTCCTGATCCATTTATTTGAGTCTGGGTATACTAATAACACCCCCAACAAAAATCTCCCAAATCTGCCTTTCTGTGCTGGACCTTGGCTGGGCTTCGCTTCTATCCTCAAAGGGTTTTGGTGAATTTTTCATCATCAAACTGACACCAGCCAAGCACTTTAACTACAAATCTCAGAGAATCAGAAATGAATTATAAAATGGTTCTTGTGGATCTACTACAGATTACCAACATGCCACTCTAAGGCAGTCCTGAGCATTCCTCAGAAATATTTTTATTCATTGCTTAAGTATTCCGAATCACATTTGCTGAAAGATCTTTCCCATTTTTTTAACTTTCCTCAATCCTCCAACCATAACCTTTCTCACCATCAGTAGAGAATTGTGCATCCCCCTTAAGTCAGAAGTCTGAAACAGTGTGACATATATGATGGGTTAGATTTGTACCACAGTTTCAAGCCAAGAAATATCTGAAGTTCAAGAAGTACTGATTATCCAAACTTTACAGATGAGGAAATGAGGCTTAGCAGAGTCCAGAAATTTGACTATTGTCACTCATCCACTATGTAAAAAGCAGAATTTTTATTTCCTCAGCTCTGCTTCTAAAGAAATGATTTTTTCCCTCTACAGTCAGCCTTCTTTCCTCTTTTTAGTATCTCTAAAAATATTAACATGACATTCTCAATTAAATTTATCACCCTTTTCTGCTTTTCTCTTCTTCCATCTTCTTAGTAACTCCTTCCCTTGCCTGCCTTCATTTCTCCTTCTTTAATGATGGCTTACTTTATACTAACATCTAATAGAAACATCCTTCTATCAAAAATGTTGTATTGATGCCTATTTTCAAATTTTCTTTTTTTTCCTTTTTAAAACCCTCACCTTTCATCTTAGAACCAATACAATATATTGATTCCAAGTCAGAAGAGTGGTAAGGGCTACGCAATGGGGGTTAAGTGACTTCCCTAGGGTCACACAGCTAGGAAGTATCTGAGGCCAGATTTGAACCTAGGAACTCCCATCTCTAGACCTGGTTCTCTCGATCCACTGAGCCACCCAGATGCCCCCTGAAATTTTATTTTTATTCTGTAGCTTTTAAAAATCTATATTAATCTATATTCATTGCATCTTTGTCTTTATTAACTTTTCAATTCTTTTCCCCTTCTAATGTATCTTTCATATAATCTACCAATTAACTAGATGCCTTTTTTCTTCAACCTTACTAATGACTACATAATAACCAAATAAAGGTTTTCTTTCTCTGTTTCTCTTTGTCTTTCTGTCTGTCTGTCTCTTTGTCTCTCTTTGTCTCTCTCACTCTCTATACATATATGTGTATGTATATGTGTGTGTTTAAGAAATATTAAAATATGGACTTTTGGGTAAGCATGGCGGCCAGCTAAATGTGGCTTACTCACTATCCCCAACATACACTGACAAGGATCACCCCAAAAGACCTTAAGAATCTTTATCAGAAGAGCGGAGGAGCTATAAAGCAGGGTGCAGCAGTGAAGGTGCATGGGATCAGAGCTTTACCAGCCTATAAGAGTGTGAAAGGGCTTCCACCCAAATGTGAATGGATCCACCCCCCAAACCCCCACCTACAGGGACAAAGCCAGGGCCAGCACACTCCAAGACAAACGAGCAAGGGGCACATCTAAAGTGAGGAGAGGGCACATCTGCACCCTTGGGAGCTGACTAGGACAGCATGGGACCCACTCCTGAAGGCAGCTTCCCCCCAACATGTGAGAGAGCACAGACCTCAGGTGCCCAGAGCCAGAGCACCCGCCGGAGCCAGGGAGTAAGCCATCAGTGCCTCTGGAACGAACAGGGAGCCTTTTTGGGTCCTTGGGAATTGACTAGGAGTCCAGGGGACACACCCTTGAAAGCAGCTAAACCAGAAAACCAGACGGGCAAGAGAGCGCAGACACTGAGCGCTCCCTGGAGGGAGGCACCAAGAATAGCCACAAAGGACTGGGAAGAATTGAGAGCCTGTTAATTAACACCATACACAAAAAACCTGCCCAGCAGACTCTGATTTCTGACTAAAGAGGGAACTGAAAACATCCAGAAAAAAAATCACTAACTGTGCACAGGAGCCTCAAAAATCCCTCTAAGAAATTAAAAGAATGCTGTCACCCTCGAAAAATTTTATGGAGGAAAAACTCAGGTTACAGAGGAAATAATGGACAAAACTCAAAGACAAAACTGAAAAAAAATTGCCCACAAGTCCTGGAAGAGTCTCAAATGGAGTTTATCATCAGAAAGATGGAAGCCCTTTGGGAAGAGAAGTGGAAAATGATCCAAAAAGAATATCAACAAATTATATTAGAGAACCAAAAAATTACAGCTGAATGCCAAAAGATTAAAGCAGAAAACCAGGCCTTAAGATCCAGAAATGAGCAACTGGAAAACAAAGATTTTGCAAAACAGCAAAAATTAATAAATCAAAGTCAAATGACTGATATAATAGAAGAAAGCATAAAATATCTCACTGACAAGGTGACAGATCAGGAAAACAGAGGAAGGAGAGACAATTTAAGTGTCATTGGTCAATCTGAAAAGCCAGAAATAAACAGGAAACTTGACACCATAGTACAAGAAATCATCAAAGAAAACTGCCCTGAAATTCTTGAACAAGGGAGCAAAATCAACATTGAAAGAGTTCATAGAACACCCTCTACACTAAACCCCCAAAAAAACAACTCCAAGAAATGTAATTGCCAAATTCCAGAGCTTTCAAGCTGAGGAGAGAATCCTGCAAGAAGCCAAAAAGAAACAATTTAGATACAAAGAAGCACTAATCAGGATCACACAAGACCTGGTAGCTTCCACACTGCAGAACCCCAAGGCCTGGAATACGATATTCAGAAAAGCAAGAGAACTGGGTCTTCAACCAAGAATCACCCATCCATCAAAACTGACTATATACTTCCAGGGGAAAGTATGGGCATTCAACAAAATAGAAGATTTCCAAGTATTTGTAAGGAAAATACCAGTACTAAGTGGAAAGTTTGACATCCAAACACAAAGATCAAGAGAAACATGAAAAGGTAATTATGAAAGAAAGGGAAAAGGAGAAAAATGCTTTTTTTTCTCTTTTTTTAATATTTTTATTCAAACTCTCTTCCTTAAGGACTACAATTAGATCAAATTATATATATATATTAATATATGGGGAAAATGTTATTTGTAACTCTTAAAATGTTTTCATTATTATAGTAGTAGTAGTGGTAGTTTCTCGGTGACCGAGAATGACGATTTTCTTTGTGCAGTTTACCCTCATGTGGCTTTGGAGTCCAAAGGCTGAGGCGCACAGTTTGTGGCACATGGGACATGGGACTCCAGTTGTTACGGGAGGTGCGGTTGTGGCCTGGTGTCAACGTTCACGCGCAGCGGCAAGACGTCGATGTCGCTCATTATCAAAGGTGGCAGCGGCATGGTTAATGTGGGCTCGCCAGCTGCTTCTGACAGAGGCAGCGAGTTCTAGTTGCTTTGCTGTCATGCCAGCCCACTTCAAGTTGGACTTTAGCTGATCCTTGAATCTTTTCTTTGGTCGGCCTTGTTTCCTGAGTCCAGCTGACAGTTCACCATAGAATACCTGTCTTGGTATTCGCTGTGGGTCCATGCGGAGGACGTGTCCAGACCATTGTAGCTGGGTTTGGAGGACCAGGACTTCGATGCTGGTGGAGTTGGCTCTGTCGAGGACTTCCTGGTGGGTGATTCGGTCCTGCCATCGGATCCTCATGATTGACCAGAGGGAGCGTTGGTGGAATTGCTCCAGCTGTTTCATGTGCTTCCAGTACAGTGTCCATGTCTCACACCGTACAGGAGCGAGCTGAGCACCACTGCGTTGTACACTGTGAGCTTCGTCGCAGTGCTTACACCGCTGTGTTGGAGGACTTTGGAGCGCAGCAGCCCGAGTGCCTGGCTGGCCTTTTGGATCCTGGCATTGATCTCGTGGTCTAGGGACCCGTCGTTGGGGATGGTGCTGCCCAGGTACTTGAAAGTGTTGACGTTAGAAAGCTGTGTGCCGTCGATTGTAATGCACGGCTGGTTCGTTGGCCTCCCTGGTGCAGGTTGGAACAGCACCTCTGTTTTGCTGAGGTTGATAGTCAGGCCAAACAGTTTTATTGCGGTGGAGAACCTGTCCACAATGGTTTGGAGATGATTTTCTTGGTGGGCCATGAGAGCACAGTCATCTGCAAGGAGATTTTCATAAAAAAAGATTGGGGCATTAAAGGCTACTAAATGATAAGGGGGAAAATGGGTGAGGGGGGATCGACAGTACTAAGAGATACTTTAAGAAATAAAATAAATAGAATAATCTTTGCAACACAAAGACACACATGGGAAGGGGAGAGGAAGAACACTCTTATAAGAGGGAGAGGAAGAGAGTGCTAATAAGTGATACCTATTATTCTGAGAGGGAAGAACATTTAGACCCATTGGGATCTTAAAGTCTATCTTATCCTACAGGTTAAGGAAGAAGGGGAAATTAATGGGGGGATATGGGGAAGGGAACTAAAAAATAAAAAAAGGGAGGGAAGGAGAAAGATGGGGGTACCTAAAAGACCCTAAACAACAAGAGGGAACAAAAATGGAGGGTCCAGAAAGGTTAGCATATCAAGGGAAGGTAATAGGGGGACTGACTAAAAGTAAACCACTGGACTAAAAGGACATAACACAAGAAGAAAGTTCAAAACTAGAATATCAAAATGCAAGGGAATTCAAAAGTGACAATCATAACTTTGAACATGAATGCAATGAACTCACCCATAAAATGTAGACGAATAGGAGAGTGGATTAGAATCCATAATCCTACCATATGTTTTCTACAAGAGACACACACGAGGCGAGTAGATACTCACAAGGTTAGAATTAAAGGAAGACTTATTGGGCCTCTACTTACAGAAAGAAGGCAGAAGTTGCAATCATGATATCTAACAAAGCCAAAGCAAAAATCGACCCAATTAAAAGGGATAGGGAAGGTAAGTACATCCTGATAAAAGGGAGTATATATAATGAGGAAATATCACTAATCAACATGTATGCACCAAATGGTATAGCTCCCAAATTTCTAATGTAAAACCTAGTAGAATTGCAAGGAGGAAATAGATAGTAAAACCATACTAGTGGGAGACCTGAACCTACCACTTTCAAATTTAGATAAATCAAATCAAAAAATAAATAAGAAAGAGGTAAAACAGGTGAATTAAATCTTATAAAATTAGAATTAGTTGATATACGGAGAAAAATAAATAGGGACAAAAAGGAATATACCTTCGTTTCAGCAGCACATGGCACATTCACAAAGATTTACCATATACTAGGTCATAAAGACATGACATACAACTACAGAAAAGCAGAAATATAAATGCAACCTTTTCATATCATAAGGCAATAAAAATAATGATCAGTAAGGGTACAAGGAGAGCTAAATCAAAAACTAATTGGAAACTAAATTATATGATTCTCCAAAATCAACTAGTCAGAGCACAAATCATAGAAACAATTAATAATTTCATTGAAGAAAATGACAATGATGATACATCCTTTCAAAATTTATGGGATGCAGCCAAAGCAGTACTCAGGAGAAAATTTATATCCTTGAGTTCATATATTAACAAATTAGGGAGGGCAGAGATCAATGAATTGGACATGTAAATAAAAAAAAAAAACACTTGAAAGCAAACAAATTAAAAATCCCCAGAAGAAAACCAAATTAGAGATCCTAAAAATTAAGGGAGAAAATAATAACATTGAAAATGATAGAACTATTGAACTAATAAATAAGAGTAGAAGCTGGTATTTTGAAAAAAAAACAAACAAAATAGACAAAATATTGGTCAAACTAATAAAAAAGAGGAAACAAGAAAATCAAATTAACATTATTAGGGATGGAAAGGGAGAACTCACCTCCAATGAAGAGGAAATTAAGGCAATCACTAAAAATGATTTTGCCCAATTATATGGCAACAAATATGCCAATCTAGGTGATATGGATAAATATTCACAAAAATATAAATTGGCTAGATTAACAGAAGAAGAAATAGAATTCTTAAACAATCCCATATCAACAAAAGAAACTGAACAGGCCATGAAAGAACTCCCAAAGAAAAAACTCTCCAGTGCCTGATGAATTCAAACGTGAATTCTATCAAACATTAAAAGAATAGCTAATCCCAATACTATACAAATTATTTGACATAATAAGCAAAGAGGGAGTTCTACCAAATTCACTCTACGGCACAAATATGGTACTGATCCCAAAGCCAGGCAGGCCAAAATCAGAGAAAGAAAACTGCAGAACAATCTCCTTAATGAACATAGATGCAAAAATCTTAAACAGGATGCTAGCAAAAAGATTTCAGCAAGTCATCACAAGGGTTATTCACTTTGATCATGTAGGATTTATACCAGGAATGTAAGGATGGTTCAATATCAGGAAAACCATCCACATAATTGACTATATCAACAAGCAAACCAACAAAAATAACATGATTATCTCAATAGACACACACAATAGCCTTTGACAAAATTTAACACCCATTCCTATTGAAAACACCAGAAAGTATAGGAATAGAAGGATCCTTCCTAAAAATAATAAACAGTATCTTTCTAAAACCATCAGCCAACACCTTTATTATTCAACATTGTACTAGAAACCTTAGCAGTAGAATTTAGAGAAGAAAAAGAAATTGAGGGTATTAAAATTGGCAATGAGGAGACCAAGCTATCATTTTGCTGATGACATGATGGTCTACTTAACAAATCCTAGAGAATCAACCAAAAAGCTAGTGGAAATAATCAACAATTTTAGCAAAGTTGCAGGTTACAAAATAAATCCACACAAGTCATCAGCATTTCTATATATCTCTAACACATCTCAGTATCAGGAATTAGAAAGAGAAATTCCATTCCAAATCACCTTAGACAATATAAAATACTTAGGAATCTATTTGCCGAGACAAACACAGGAATTATATGAATACAACTACAAAATACTTTCCATACAACTAAGACTGTGGAAAGGAAATAAGACTGACAATTTGTGGGGGAAGGGGTATCTGGGAGTGGTAGTTGGGTCTTGTGACTAGCACTTCCTTCCAGCCAGGTTGAGACTTACTTCCTGGTGCTGGAGGAGAGAGGAGCTTGTTCAGCCCAGTCTGGAGTGGCATGCTCTTCTTGGTTCAGCCCAAAGATACAGGCTTCTGAAGGTTAGAACTGTTCCTGTTTGCTTTCTGCCTACTGCTAAGATTCTGAATTAGACAAAGCAGGACTGATATATAGTAGAAGGGAATGGGAGAAACCCTCTGCCAGCCTCTGGGGCCTGGCCTTAACTCTGAATCTGAGGAAAAATCCTCCAATCCCAACTGGTTATTAAACTTCATATTAGTTGAATTCACAGTCAGATAAGTGGACTATCTTTTCTGGTCATAAAGAGAGCTGAACTTCAGTTCAGTCAATCCAGAACAAACAGTCCTTATCAGACACCTGCCTCTTCCTCTCAGCAGGGGGCATCTCTCTCCTTTGCCTCACTGAGCAATATTCCCTCCCTCTCCTCAACTCCTCCATACCCCATACAAACCTCACGCTTTATCCCCCTGTTTTCCAATTCCCCATTTCCTTTCCCAATAAATATTACAAGACTAGATTTGAGTAATTGGATAAAACATTAACTGCTCATGGGTAGGATGAGCCAATATAATAAAAATGACCTTCCTACCCAAACTTATCTACCTTTTTAGTGATATACCCATTGAACTTCCAAAAACTGTTTTTACTGAACTAGAAAAAAAGACATAAAAAACAAAGTTCTTTTGGAAGAACAAAAGGGCAAGAATATCCAGGGAAATAATGAAAAAAAAATGCAAAGGAAAGTGGCCTTGCAGTACCAGATCTCAAACTCTATTATAAAGTAGTGGTCATGAAAACAATTTGATACTGGCTAAGAGACAGAAAGGAGGAGCAGTGGAATAGATTTGGGGTAAGTGATCTCAGCAAGACAGTATATGACAAACCCAAAGACTCCAGTTTTGGGGACAAAATTCCAGTATTTAATAAAAACTACTGGGAAAACTGGAAGACAGTGTGAAAGAGATTAGGCTTGGATCAACACCTCACACCCTACACCAAGATAAACTCAGAATGGGTGAATGACTTGAACATAGAGAAGAAAACTATAAGTAAATTAGGTGAACACAGAATAGTATACATGTCAGACCTTTGGAAAGGGACAGATTTTAAAACCAAGCAAGACTTAGAAAGAGTCACAAAATGTAAAATAAATAATTTTGTTTACATCAAATTAACAGGTTTTTGTACAATCAAAACTAATGCATCCCAAATTAGAAGGGAAGCAACAAATTGGGAAACAATCTTCATTACAAAAACCCCTGACAAAGGTCTAATTACTCAAATTTATAAAGAGCTAAACCAGTTGTAGAAAAAATCAAGCCATTCTCCAATTGAAAAATGGGCAAGAGAAATGAATAGGCAGTTCTCAGCCAAAGAAATCAAAACTATTAATAGGCTCATTAAAAAGTGTTCTAAATCTCTTATAATCAGAGAGATGCAAATAAAAACAACCCTGAGGGATCACCTCACACCTAGCAGATCGGCTAACATAACAGCTATGGAAAGTAATGAATGCTGGAGGGGATGTGGCAAAGTAGGGACATTAATTCATTGCTGGTGGAGTTGTGAATTGATCCAACCATTCTGGAGGGCAATTTGGAACTATGCCCAAAGGGTGCTAAAAGGCTGTCTGCCCTTTGATCCAGCCATAGCACTGCTGGGTTTGTACCCCAAAGAGATAATAAGGAAAAAGACTTGTACAAAAATATTGATAGCTGCGCTCTTTGTGGTGGCAAAAATTTGGAAAATGAGGGGCTGCCCTTCAATTGGGGAATGGCTGAGCACATGGTGGTATCTGTTGGTGATGGAATACTATTGTGCTCAAAGTAATAATGAACTGGAGGAATTCCATGGAGACTGGAACGACCTCCAGGAAGTGATGCAGAGCGAAAGGAGCAGAACCAGGAGAACATTGTACACAGAGACTGAAACACTGTGGTACAATCGAACGTAATGGCTTTCTCCACTCATGTCAGTGAAATGTCCCTGAACAACCTGCAGGAATCTATGAGAAAACAACCCCACCCCCAAAAAAAAACACTATCCACAAGCAGAGGACAAACTGTGGGAGTAAAAACACCTAGGAAAGGCAACTGCTTGACTACAGGGGTTGAGGGGACATATTGGAGGAGAGACTCTAAATGAACACCTTAATGCAAATACCAACAACATGGAAATGGGTTCGGATCAAGGACACATGTGATACCCAATGGAATTTCAGGTCGGCTATGGGAGGGGTGGCGGGAGGGGGGGAGGAAAAGAAATTTATCTTTATTTCCATGAATAATATTTGAAAATGACCAAATAAAATAATGTTTAAATCTAATAAAAAAGAAATATTAAAATACAGAAGGAGAAAATTTAAAAAGCTAAAAAGTTATTTAATATATATTTGTGGAATGAGGAAAGTGATGAATCTGCATGGGAAGATGCTGTCATAACTTCAAAAATGAAAGGCAATATCTGAAGAGGACTGCATGGGGCTGGAACTCAGGACCTGATCTTACTTTAAGTTATAAAGGCTGCAAACCTTATTTATTTCTTTCCCTTTACCAATAAATAATTATTAATGTAGTGTAAAGTCTCCAAGTCTAATTTTTACTTATAAAGGCTAACCATGAAGTTGGAGGCATTCTTTCTTATGACATTTTCTATTTTTTTCTTTCTTTCAATTTTTCACAAAAGTAGCTTACTACAAAACATAATTTTTAGGGGGGAGGTTTTCATTTCTGAGACATGACAACAGGCATGCTGGAGATTAGTTCGGTGAAACCACAGTCTCCTGTTCTATTAAATTAGATTCTTAGGCTATGGGGGTAGGAGAGTGGAAAGCTTTTAGCTCAGACCCAGAGACAGAAGGATCAGTGTGATTTGAGTGGAGAGATATTGACTTCCTTTTTTATTTCCATTTTCACTTTAAAATTACTCAATACTTAGAGTGGTTCCCAGAGAACACATGGTAGCTTGAGAAGGAAATTTAAAGTAGCTTTTTAAAATGGGACCTCTTGATGGTGAGTCCCATACCAGGATTGGAAAACCTGTTTTTTTCTCCCTTTTGGGAATTTTTAAGGTTAGACAATGAGAAATTCTCAGGGGACGCTGAATAAAAATCCAAAATGGATCCCAAAGTGAAGTCCTCTTCATAACGTGCTGATTTCATGGGGAGATAAAGATGTGCCCATGGAACCTTGGATGAAGAGAAAGGAAGTAATTTATTTCTGTAAATCTTGGTCAAAATAGGTTTTATCATGACCTAGATATGGTTTGTTTGAATATAAAGCATTAAAGGAATTAAAGATGGTTATAGGAGAAAATAATCCCAAGAAACTGTTTTACTGGTTTGTTTCCTTGAATATTCTACTAAACCAGGGTCTGAATCTGAAATCCTGGCTCCCCAAAATTTATGTTAAAATCCTAAAACTTCTGTTTCTCCCCACCCAGACCCTTGCTTTAATTTTTCCCCCAAAAGATCTGGCCCTCCCCAGGGGCTACCCTTGGGTCTCCCCTCCTCCTCCTGCCCATTCCCTGGCCAGGCCCCTTCCTTCTGCCCTCCATCCCCCAATCTTCCCAGGGTCTGTCCCCTGTCTCCTCTCCTTCCTCCTGTTTTCCCCTCCTCTTCCTCCTTCTCCTGCCCCTTTCACCTCTTCTCTTCCAGCTCATTTTCCTCTTCCCCTCACCCTTCTGCTCCTCCTCCTCTTCCTCCTACCCCCCATTTTGCTATTTCTCTTCTTCTTCCTCCCTCTACCCCTTCTTTTCCTCTTCCCCCTCTCCCTTATTCTGCTCCTCCTTTTTTTCTTCCTCCTACCCCACCTCATTTTGATCTTTCTCCCCTTCCCTCTCCCTCTGCCCCTCCTTCTCTTCCTCATTCCCCTCCCCGCCCCCAGGAGTCTTTTGTTCTGTCTCTACTCAGACTCCAGACTCCATAGCATTGGTGGCACACTGGAGGGGCTCAGCCTGTTTAGGAAAGCTCTTTCCAGGTATTGCTAATGACTCTGACTGTGATCAAAATTGGAGGAAAAGACTCTTGGAGTGTGGAGTCTGATTAAAGACAGATGGACTCCATCTAACTGGTCACAGCCTGTATCATTGGTCTTTGAGAAATGGAAATGGAAAAAGTTGAAAGTCTCTGTTGATCATAGCAGGTTTTCTAAAATGGTTTTCCAATACTTGGGAGGCTCCCTTCCTCCAACTGATTGTGCCTTCTCCCTTTGACTTGAGTGTGAAGAGAGGCAAAGGTCCATGGAGTAGCATAGATACATGGGGGACCATGGGAAGTACAATCTCCCCATTCTCTTCCCTACCACAATGTTGATTGTGCCACAGCAAGGTTAGAAAGCCCAAAGGATGGGGCACACAATGACGTCCCAGCAGAAGGTCAATATCCCCCTGGCGCTCAACAACCTTGGGCAATTCCATGTCTGTAACTCTTTGGTGTACTCTGCCCTTCCCCAAGGATGATGTGGTACTTGTAGTCTTGCCTCACTGGTGTTGGTGCACCATCTTATTGGCCATGGAGACAAGTCCATGGCTAGTAATCTAGGTACTTGGTGGCATTCAAGAACTAATAGATCAAAGTCTAATCTTGCAGCGTCCTTGTTCTGGGATGCTCAACCTCATTCTGGAATGATGGCAATGATCGATCCTATTGGGAATATTTCTGCTGAGGTTGAAAGATGGGATCAAGATACAGTTCAAGCCATTTCCCAAACTTCCAAGGCGATTTCCTTCCTCCAGGAAAAGATGGACTCCTTAGCAAAGATACAAAACCAGCTAGCTCTTGAGAGACTTACAGCTCTATCAAGGGGTTGCCTGTGCTCTCATTAACCCATCTTATTATTCCTAAGTAAATATATCCAGTAAAAGTGTTAGAAATGTCCATGAGTGCCAAAGGATTTTGAAGGACACTCAACACATTTCTTTAGACACCCATGTGACATCTGATGGTGTATGGTGGAACCTGCCATGGCTACAGGGAAGTGGTTTGTTGGTGACTATTGCCAAATGGGCCTTTTTAATTCTGGGAATTCTTGTTCTATTTAGAATTTGTCTTAGTTGGGCAAAGCTTATACCAAGCTTTTATGGGGAGAAAAAATCATGTATCTACAAACTGTGGATCATGACCAGGCTAGAGAGACAATAGCTTTCACTTTTAAGTGATCCATCTTTTTTTTTTTATGCCTATGTTTGACTTCCCCGTTGTTTAAAGGGTTTGTAATATTATTTTCTGTTTGCAATTTTCCTTTTTTTCTTTCCTTCTAATTTAAATTAGATTTTAAATGAGTTTATGGAATCAGTATTGATATTGGATATTGAAGGATCAGTTTACAATGCATGTTTCAGCCCTGACGGCATTGCGTACCCCAAAAATGTTTGACTATTGTAACAGGCCATTATTGATTATTAAATATAATGGGACTTTAACTGATGTTTGTGTCTGATTCCAGAAAAAGGAACTGCTAATGAACCATGGGTCAGTGCTGACGTGCACAGGATCAAGGACCTTTGGCCATCCCTTTGTGTGTGGTGAATGTTAGTGCCAAGTAGAGGACCTATCTCAGGGGCTCAGGGAAGCAGCTGTTCACTAAGTCCTGAGGTTGAAGAAAGAAAGGCATCTTTTCTGCCTTTAAGATATGAAATTAAAATCTATCTCTATTTGACTCTAACTCTAGCTTGATATCCCTATTATTGACGTGGAAACCACACCAGGGCATCACCTCTCCCTTTTTGTAAGACTTTGATCCCTTCTTCTTTCTTCTTTAGTATGGCAGCTTTCTGTAGTCATGGCTGATGGTGGGTAACCTCAATATTGGTGTGCTTGTCCTACATGCTTGTAGGATATAAGCTACCTTGACTAGACTTTGAATATGAATCAAGGATTTGTTATGATTTTAATTTATATTTATATCCACATATATAATTTAAGTATATTTTTAAGTTTAATTTTTTCTCTTCTGTTTTTGGGAGATTTGATTCATATATTATTTAATGCTTTTTTTAGACCAATAACCACTCTTATAGCTTAGCCATACATCCTGTGTCAATTCTATTGTTCATGTATATCTTCCTGAGGGGAATATTGTGTAATTATCCTAAAAAATTGAAAGTTTAAGATCTTCTAAAGAAATTTTAGGAAAAGATAACCGCCAGTACCCTAGAAAGGATCTTCTACCGAAGATGTAAAATGGATGCTTGCAGAAATCAAACACTATATTATGAGATTTGGAATGAACCATCAGATATAATGAACTGAACTGAGGGGTGTAAAGCCCTCCATTTATCCTGAGTATAAACACTTTTGCCAAAAAAGGGGAATGAATGCCGCCTAATGGTTCTTTGCTAATGGGCCTATCAATTTTTTTTCTCTCCTCTTTTTTAATGACCCAAATTGTAGTAATTCCCTTTATGAAATGTAAAATATCTTCTGTGCTCATATTCTCATATGAAAAACCCAAAATGTATAGATATGTGTAGTGATTGATTGGGGAGACTGACATTAATCTCTTGGAGAACCCAAAATGGCTAGACTTAAGGTGCTGGTCTCCCAAAAAATGGAGTTTGGAAGTTGTGAATTAAATATCTGGGGAACCTTCAACCCAGGCCAATCCTGAGAGACTCACCCCAGTAAATAATCAAGGGAGTCACAGTCACATTTTGGCTGCCATCAAGGCAGGCCAGATTTCTGACCAGCAAAAGTCTAGGAGGTCTCACAATTGTGAAATATGGAGGACTTGGACCAATTGAAGGATCTTGAAGGAATGACTTAGAGGAAACTTGAAAAGCCAATGTGGGAAGCTCAGGGTTCTTGTGGCCCTGGTCTCTCTATTTCTGCCATTCTTTGAGGCATTCTGGCACAGGCTTATCTATGTAAGTATTTCTGGCAAGCAGCCCCATGGAAGGGACCTTGCCAGGCTGTAATCTGGGACCTGATATTACTTTAAATTAGATAGGATGGAGACCTTCTTTCCTCCTTCCTTCCTTCCTTCCTGTCTACCTGCCTCCCTCTCCCTTTCTTTGTTTCTTCCTTCTTTCCTTTCTTCCTTCCTTCTTTTCTTCCTTCCTTCCTTCCTTCCTTCCTTCCTTCCTTCCTTCCTTCCTTCCTTCCTTCCTTCCTTCCTTCCTTCCTTCCTTCCTTCCTTCCTTCCTTCCTTCCTTCCTTCCTTCCTTCCTTCCTTTCTTCCTTCCTTCCTTCCTTCCTTCCTTCCTTCCTTCCTTCCTTCCTTCCTTCCTTCCTTCCTTCCTTCCTTCCTTTAAATAATTATAAATTTAGTATAAAGTCTCCAATTCTAACTTTTATTCCTAATATTATGAAGAAGTGAATTAAATTCAATAGAGAATATATATGGGAAAAAATTCCTATCATTCTTAGTGTAAGATTTAGAATTGGTTTGACTAAATGTATGAATTAAAATAATTGAATTGTGGTTGATTTATAAAATTAATTAACTTATTCCATCAGAATGAATGTAAACCACTTTTATTTACAACTGGGTAGAGATATGGAATATAGGAAAGAGGTAGAAAAAATACCTAGATACAAACATCCTAAATCCTAGACCATGAACTTGGATCAGAAAGCAAGTCTCATCAGAATTTAAAGTCCTTAAATCTGAAGAACCAGGAATCACTTATCCACCAAGAAACTTTGAGGCACATGATAGCCTCAAATTTTAAGATTGCCAAGGATCTCACCAGAGATGACGCTGAAGAGAGTGGCCCACCAAAGCACCAACTGAGAGACAGACAGACAGACAAATACACAGACAGACAGACAGAGACAGAGAAAGAGAGAAGAGAGAGAGAGAGAGAGAGAGAGAGAGAGAGAGAGAGAGAGAGTGAAAGAAAGAGAGAGAGACAAACAGAGAGAGACAGAGAGAGACAGAGAGAGACAGAGACAGAGAGAGACAGACAGAGAGAGAGACAGAGACAGAGAGACAGAGAGAGACAGATAGAGACAGAGAGAGACAGAGAGAGAGAGAGAGAGAAGAGAGAGAGAGAGAGAGAGAAAGAAAGAGAGAGAGAGACAGACAGACAGAGACAGAGAGAGACAGACAGACAGACAAATACACAGACAGACAGACAGAGACAGAGAAAGAGAGAAGAGAGAGAGAGAGAGAGAGAGTGAAAGAAAGAGAGAGAGACAAACAGAGAGAGACAGAGAGAGACAGACAGAGAGAGAGAGAGAGAGAGAGAGAGAGAGAGAGAGAGAGAGAGAGACAGAGACAGAGACAGAGACAGAGACAGAGACAGAGACAGAGAGAGAGAGAGAGTCCTCCCTGAAGAGCCAAGGAAAGACTTCTCAAACTTCTAGGTCTCCCCTTTTTTAGAGTCCTTTTTCCACACCACTTCCTGTCTCTCTCCCACTTCCCCAGAACCAACAACAGCCTCCCAGTTTGCCTAGCACTGTCCAAGGCAGGGCAGTGCTTGTGGCCTGTCTAGTAAGTGACTTGTGAACTCTCTAACTAGTGACCTACCAAATGCTAAATAGGGACACTTCAAATTCTTGATTGATTAAATTAAATTTTGCTGATTGATTACATTAAAAAGAAATAGAGTCTAATTCTCTCTTCACATTGGTAAAAATCTATCTGTTTTACATGTGCTATAACTTTATGAATGTCTATTTTCCACATAGCATTTATCAAGGATTTAAAAACAATTACATAATGCATCCCCAAGAGCCTCGGGATGTTCAGGATCATTACACAAAAAGGTAATGAGAAAGAATAAAAGGGATTACCACTTTTTGGTGTTTCATACTTGGATGAACAGATGTTATATAACTTTCTTACATTAATTGAAATGCATATTGCACTTATTTCTAAAATTTTTTCTTTCTTTTCTGTGAGATACTTTTTGAAATTCCTTATAGACAAAGATATGTTTATGAACAGTCTTTATTTTTTGGTTCTAGGCATTACTGAGTTTCTTCTAAATATGTGCATTCAGAAGTTGAAAATTAGTAAATTCTATAACTGTGTTTTAGGATCTCAGCAGTTTTGGTTCTCACTTTATTACTCTCGCATTTTTTATTCATGACTGGAAACACTAAAATGTATTCATAATGACATCTCAAAGCCAATTAAAACTAGGAATGCTGTTGCTCTTCTATATCACACTTAGAATACTTTTTGTCTCATTTGGAACATTACAAAAATTAAATGTTTAAATTACGTATATTTTATTGTCCCACCTTCTAATGTTTGCATAGATCATTCTTCCAGTTGAAAAGTCTATAATTCAATGAATTAGTATTATGAGCTACATTTGCTCTTTAATGTCATAGGCACTAATCCAATCAGAAAGGCCCAAGTGTATCCATAATGGTTTGTGATGGTCATAACAAAAAATCCACGTTTGTATTATGACCAGAGCTTTTATAATTCTCATTTCTTAAAAGAAAAAGGATTCCTTGATGCACTTCTGTTCCATGAGAAAATACTCAAGTGGAAAGGTATGTAGGTTTATGCATAGTGGTTAATTTTCAAAGATGTTGTGAAGCATCTAGTTAAGCTAAACTGTAAATGAATTATTGTCCCTTGTGTTTCAGTCCAGACATTGTTGTTTCAAGTGTAAGTAAATAGACAAAGGAATACCTTGAATGAAAACAGCTTTATTGATGAAAAATATTCTGGAGAAATCTCTCCTTAAAACAATTGGTTCTTAACACCATAGAGACTCAAAGAATTTTTTAAAAGGAACAAGAATGGCAAAATAGGAAATAGAAATACATACACACGTATATGTGTATGTATATATATATATAAATAGAGAGAGAGAGAGATGCTTGAGATAATTACCCATTATCATAACATATGCAGTTTGAATGCAAAATGAAGCATCCCATTCTTTCCTTTCTTTCCTTCACTAATTTATTTTCTAATGAAAGCAATATGTGTCTTCCTTCACAACATGATGAATTTAGAAATATGTAATATATGATAATATATGTACAACCTGTATCATATTACCTCTCTCCTTGAGAAAGAGAGAGATATGAGATGGAGAGAATATGGATTGTCAGATATCAGAAAATAAATATTGAAAAATTGTATTGACATGCAATTTCATAAAAAAACAATAATTTATTATAATAAAATGAATGAATGTAGGGAAGAGTTTGAGGTAGATGGGATGAATTTCTACATTTAAGTGTAAATTTATTCAATATAATTTTAAATGTTTGTATTAATAAATTATAATAAACCATTAAAAAGAGAACAGTCAAAGTTTCTATTTTATATCATTTTACTCCTTAGCAAAATAGAATATTGAAATATTATATAGAATTCTGAAGTTTAGATGAATCAGTCCTTTGCTGATACTATGATTTGCACAGTATTAAAATATTATGCTTAACACCCAAGACATCAATCTATGGACAACTCTACATTCTTAAGAGAAACAGATATTCTGAAATATATGTACTTAATTTAGAATGCTACTGGAACAAAAGGACAATGGCATCCATGGTAGCACTGAATTAGCTTGGCTAAGGCACAATTAATCAAAAATTTCCTTTGGAACAAACAATGAAAGAGTATTCTAGGAGATCATCTATCAATCTGGTTGATTAGTTAATGCTTTATAATTTTATAGAACCTGAAAATCTAAAAGGAAGAAGATATGTTAGATGTCATCTAGTCCAAAGTATACATGACCAAGCAAAAAAGGAAAGTATAAGAAGATTAAGTTAAAAATAGTATGAAAATTATATCTAATATGTAACCTACCTATAGTTTTCTAATTTAATTCCATTATGAATCTGCCATCCATTTTATACACCATGTAGTCCACCCCATTAAAAAGAAATACTTTCTGAAATTATATAACCAAAATAGAAACACACATAAATTCTGATTCTATCACTTGGTCCCTATGGTGAACATGTGTTACACAATTCATTCATTTTGATAAGAAAATGATATCAAGGGTGGCTTAAGTGACTTTTGCTTCTACTATAGCATTCTAATACAAAGGATCCTAAGAAAGAAGAAAATGAGGAATTAAAGAGACTTATGTGGATACCCCAAAGAACTCTTGTCCAATGCAAAATTTTATATGTATTCAGAAAGTATGATTAAAGAAGATTTGGATGAATAAAAAAGAGCCATGGTCCTATGAGTATTGTTAGGTTCCTCAATGTTCAGAATAAGCCAAGCCTGTTGTTGATGCTAAGGATAGACACTCTAGGAACTCATTCAAGGGAAAAAAGGATCAAGAGAAGGATCAAAGATTTACAACCAACCAGTCCTTGCAATGAATGGGCTGATTAAATGAAGAGCAAAGAGAAGGAAGAAATACTAAAGCCAACTTTCAATTTGATTTTGTTTATCATATGTGAAAATATTTTGATCAGGATGGATGCAACTTTTTACAAGGAATTTAAAATTTAAATCCATAATAAATGAAGAAAGCTGAAACAAACATTTTGACCTTTAAACTGATTGATTTATCATACCCAAACTGAAAATCATCAGAAATGTAATAAGGGCTATATATGATTGCTGAACCACTATCAAAGATCTTTAAAAAATGATGAAGAACCAGAATTGTCTTACAAATAGAGGTGGGAAAATACATATGCTGCTTAAAAAATTGGAGGATGGGGGTTACATTATGCATACTAGCCTGACTTTTAAGTCTTATGATATTATATACATGCATAATATCATACACATATGTACTACATGCAAACTGAAGAGGTAGACTATGGAATGGGATAAATAGACTCAGATTTTTAGATATAAAATTATGGAAAATTTTGAGGAGAGGTGAAATTTTTTCATCAGTGGATATAAGCACTAATAAGAACCATTGAAGATGGAATTCTAGTTTAAGTATATGCAGAAATTTGTAATCTCTGATATGCTGTTCAACTATGAGAATGACAACTTTATGATTTGATCAGTTGAATAAACTATTTTGAGAATTTCAATGAGTGTCTAGTTTTTCATAGGGATACATATATCTTAGAACTTCTTTTGTCATTGGACATGATATAGTTAATGAAATTTATAAACATCAATAAACATGTAAAATATTTTAATTACTTATTAATTAACTACTAGATCTTTTCCTTAGTTAATTATGTCCATGGCACTTTCTTTCCTCAATGCACAAAATGAACTTACAATATTATTATAATTTACCATTCTTAATTCTGTTGAATATCTCTTCAGTCATTTTATATAATTTGATTTCTGTATCATAATTCACAAGACATGGGAAATTAGAGATCATCTAGGTTAACCTTCATTTTATTGATATAGAAACTGATATCCAAACAGGTTAATTAACTTCCCCAAGGTCACTGAAATAGCCAGTGATAGAGCTGAGACTATTATAATGGTTTCCAGTTCAGTGATCCCTTTACTCTACTGCCAATGAATAATTTCCAAATCAGCTTCATAGTTATAATGTATATAATTTCATCTCAATTAAATATCTTAGAATTGACACCAAAAAGGGACACATTATGCCCATTAAAAACTTAAGTGTTATATAACAAACAAAACAAAAACATATTTGATCTTGACAATGTATTTTTTCTTCTATATTATTACAAAGCTACAAAAATGACTGTCCAGAGTTATGAGTTACATTTAATAAATTTAAAAGAATAGTAAGCCTTTCCTGATCAAAGATGTAAAGTTATCATAAAACTCATATTTTCTCATTTTAAAGTTATCCTTGAATAATGATATACTTAAATAATCACAAATTACTTGATATAAGTAATACATATCAGCATCACATCAGATAGTATAGACTAATACAATATGGAAAAGCATCCTTGATGAAATAAATATATGTTTAAAGGCATAATTTTGAAAAATATAATGTGAGAAGGCTAAATTTTTTCTATACCTAATATTTTTCATTATTGTATATGGTACAACAATATTGGGAAACTATATTTCTTAAAAAAGAATATCTACATTGAAATAAACCTCTAATCACAAACATCAGAAAATGAAAACTTTTATTGTTTTTAATTCTTTTTCACCATTATTTTATGTTTTTCTTGGACTTGAGAAAATTACAAGAAGATTTTTGCACTGTTCTAATCTAATTATTTTCCAATCTCAGAGCAGAAAATATCTGAAAACCAAATAAAATAATTCCAAACTTATGAGGTTAATTATAACATCATTAGCAGGCATAGCTAAAGAAATTAGCTGTGAAAATATTTCTTCTGCCACGTCAAAGGGAAGGGGGGGATATGAAATTTAATTTAATTTAACAAGAGAAATACTATTTGGTGACTTCATTCTTTCTCTAAATATTTCCCAAACTTAAATTTGAAAATGACAGAAAAGTTGTATTTAAAAAAAGAAAAACAAAACAAAGCAGACTTTCCCTGCCTTTATTTCTGTATGAGTTTAATTGGTGAAATCTCTGAGAACTGAGACAAAATATTCCCAGCCACTTCTCCCAAGCTAATAGTGGTCATGAATAGACTTCTCAGAGGGAATCAGGAATGCAGCCAAATATAATGGAAACGGAACTGGCACAAGTGTCGTGTCTACATCTGCCCTCATTAGAATTGGCCAAGGGACAAAACCTCTGATACTGACTTATTCTGGTAATTTATGCTGATTGACTTGGAAATGTAAATAAATTGAACTCTGGAAAGTTTGAGACTGTGAACTATATAAGCAATTAACTCATGAAAAAAAAAAGGCAGTGCTTATGAGTTTGTTCTTAAGTGAATCTCTTTATGAATAAATCTAGTTTTTCAAAATCATTTAAATAAATTATTAATTACATCCTCCATAGAATTCTACTCTGGCACCTCAACATAGGGTGGAGGAGAACAGAGACTTTTGGGTTATTCATATGGAACACAAACTCTGCATGCTTCTGCCATTCTGGACAGGATTTGAGTGTTGCCAACAATTTAGTAGTATATATTTTCCATGGATCTGCCTAGCTAATTACAGGATAATCACTAGTAATGCATTTTGTGATTTTTGCCAAGGCAAAAAGTGAAACAAAGAAACAAAACTTAAGGAAAAAAATAGCCTCAGAGTTTTTGGCTTCTTCTTCCTCTGCATTGACATTATGAGAGTGGTAAAGGAGAAGGCAACTTCTAAGAATTCCAGTTTCTAGTCAATCTGTAGTTTCCCTATTGCTGCTTTAAAGATAAGTTCTTTGTCTCTTGACCAAATGGACATGTTACTGTAGGGACTGAATAATTTCAGACATGATATTATTATAGCATCTAAACCACTAAGGGGAGGGATAGCTCAACATTCTCTGTAGAGAGGAAAATAAAGGACTTGGTGGATGAGGCATTATGTGAATCCCACCTGACAGCTTCTACAAGAGAATTTTACCAGCACACCTTAAAAGTATGTCTTTTCATTGTGATAATCTAACTGTTATTGCATATACATTTTTGGTATATAATTGATAGCATGTTGTCAACCCCATTGGTTAGACTCTTGGGAGTAAGAAGTATTTTGGCATTTCTTTATATTCCCCCACATATAATAGGTGATTAATAAAAGCTTGTTTACTTAACATGTGCACCATTAACTGGAATTTCTCTACTTCTCCAAGGAAAGAATTAATGTACTAATGTCTTTTCTCTCAGAAGGAAGGACATTTTAAGGAATTCTAAAGGAAAAAATATTGAACCTACTCTACACTGGTACATACAGTGGGGATACACTAGTAACTTAAAATATTATTTTTAATCATAACATTTCTGAAGTAGTTGCTATGATTATTTTATAGTTGAAGAAACTGACAGACAGAAATTAAGGCACACACAATGCCCCATGGACAGTATTTATCCTGGATCTCATTTGAATTCAGGTTTTCCTGGCTCTAGATCCCAATTGTCTACCAATGATACCTCCAGCTACCTCATCTTTAAGGGCAAGTTTGCTTTCTATAAAGTTTTCAGTTTCACTTCTCTGTTCTTTTCTTTTCTTGTCATTGTTACACATATCTACTTCCTTAATATAAAGAGATACACAGTATTTATATATTTATACATAATATTTATATGCATAATACATAGTATTTCTATATTTAGATATTGAGACAGCTTGTTGTTGTTTGACCTGCATTTTCAAAGAGGACATCAAAAGGGACAAAAATGACATCATGATGTTTGGTTTAGGGTACATAGTGTTCAACTGATGAATCAATCCAATAAGAGTTCAGAAAGGTCTATAATTGGTGGGGCATAACTATGCTGTTAGAACTGTGAGGATGACTATATTTCTGGATTTACACATCTCATCTTTCCTTTCTGCTACTGCAATTCTGCATTGGTCTTAGAGTATAGCACCTTCTCTGATGCAGGCCTTCCCCAATTGAGACAGGTAAATCATATACAAAGGTTAAATTATTTTCCTACTATTGCAATACCAGTATGTGGCAGAGATCCTGACCTTTGGGGCTTCTTCCTTTGAAGTCTAGTTGTAAAATGTACTATTCTATGCTATGTTGAAATCATCAAATAGAATTACTAAAATGAATTGGTTTATATTTTAATGTGTAAGCAAACATTGGCTATATAGGTGGGAACTCTATTCAACTTAGATGTCCATACATAAACTACTTGTTCAACAAAAGATTATAATCCATATTATATTTGAAGATGGAATAACATAATTTGTAAAATAATATAGTGTACAATACTAATAATTCCTCCTTCAGTTATTTAGTCAATGTGCTATTATAAAAGTAATGGAAATGGATAAAAGATTAGAGACAAACACAGACTCATAATTTTCTAAAGATGTTCAGCCAATATAAATTAAACGCCTCAAAAAAGAGAATAATAGCCAATAAATCATTTCAGCTACAAAATCTTTTGTCTTCATGCTCATCGGTGGGATGAAGTGGTCAACATTATGTGAATTTATAACAAAGACACACTAATTCAGTCTAATAGAGGAATATAGTATAAAATACTTAAGAATATTACCTCATAAAAATATGAGAAGCAGTAAGGAGGAAAAGAATTTTGAGGAAAAGCTACAACTACAGTAAGCCTATATTGGCTTCCTAAGAGCATTTAGGAATAGAAGATATGCAGATTCTATAACAGACCCTTCTCTATCAGTGAAAATAGATGGATCTTATCTATACACTAATATAATTCCTAGTGTTTTGAATGAGGAAGTAAAAATAAAATGAGGAAGTACTAATAAAAAATGATGAGAAGAAAAATTGGATTGGAACAAGAATGTATAATGGAGGTCCTTGTTAAACAGCCCACATGAAACCTTTATTGGGGCATCATTTACTCAAGACTAATACAATGAATGAATAATTAGTTTGATCAATGATTATATAAGAGGGAAAAAGGATGAATTTTTTACCTTTTGGAATTTTTTTAAATTTTAACATTATTCCAAGTTTGTCCCTGAAACAGAATTAAATCTGGGTTTGTGATTCCTATTGAGTGGGAATCTGAGGAGAAAAGAATGACCTTTTGGTGTTCCAGTCTGAGATGATTCTGAAATCCATATCCCATGTTGAGATAAGCCCCAGATCCAGAGCTCTTAAAATTTCACCAGATAATCAACTCAATGGCTACACAAATCAAACATGATTCATATAACTTATATTATATTTGGGCAGGGGGAATGATGATAAGGTCCTAAAAAACTCAAAGTATTTCTTCTCAAGAGCTCTTGTTTCCAAAACGATGCCTGTATTATATGAGAAAAACTAGGTTTGAAAAGAAGTTACAGGTATAATCAAGGTGTGGGAGTTTATATTATTAATTAAATGTTTATTTTTATTGATTCTTTGCCCTTATGAATGCTATAGGAAGTCATGAACATTTGGTATATGCTTGTGATCAGTGATTTGCATTACTTTTCTGATATATATGTAAATAAAGGGGAAGGTAGGGCATGCCTGTAAATCAGGACTAACAGCCAAAAAATGCAGACCCTCTAAATAGCAAAATCCTTTTGTCCCCTGGAGTGAATCAGGGATAAAGGATAGAAGGTCATTAGGTTTCTGGAACCCAGATAGGCATTGTTCATTCTTAGCAAAGCACATTTCTGTTCAGTATGATCACTGTGACTATCATCAACCCAGTTAATCATAAGAGTCCACCTTGATGAACAGGAAAATTTCAGAAAGAGCTGGAAATGAAGCAGAGTGAAATAAGGAGAACCAAGAGAACATTGTGCATAGAAACAGGCATATTGTGGAAGGATCAACTATGAAAGGAAACTACTCTCAACAATACAATAATCTGGGATAATTCTGAGGGACTTGGGACAAAGAATACTATCCATCTCCAGAGAAAGAACTGTTAGTTTCAGAATGCAGATCAAAACATATGAATTTTTCAATTCATTTGAGTTTTTATTTAAGGGTTTTGGTTCTATATGAGTATTCTCTTACAATAATGAATAATATAGAAATGTGTTTTGAATGATAATACAGGAATAATCCACATCAAATTGCTTACCAGCTCCAGGAAAGGGAAGGAGAGTTTGGGAGGGAGACAGTTTGGATCATATAACTTCAGAAAACATGTGGAAAATTATTAATGTCATTAGTAAAATAAAATATCTTTACAAAAAGGGACGTTTATTAAGAGCTTACTCCTTCTTTTGTGTAAACATATAGAAGATTCCTCGTGTCATCAAAATGGACCTTTATGCCCATTTAGCCAATCAGCCAAAGAATAATATCCTATTCTGTTGTTATCTATATCATCATTCAGGGTCTAATTGACTTCTGGTTATGGATGTGCATTGAATCACTGCTTCATTCCTTAGTATCCAAAGCCTGGAAAGAATATTTGAAGTCTATTAGCCATTACATTTGGCAATGAAGGGATCATGTGTAATTATGAAGAAAGTAGTGTCTGTGAAAGAAAGAGATAGGAAACTAAGTTAAGTAGAGATTGAGAAGAAAGAAAGTGAAAGCATTTATTGCAGATGTCTTATTTGAAGAGTGTAGCCACAAAGTGCAGAAGATATTAGAGGATGATGTTAGTAGGGAAAAGGGTCAAGTGAGGTTTATTTTTTGTTTTGTTTTGAGGATTGGCAAGACTTGGGCATATTTTTAGGCAGAAGAGGAAGAGTCAGCAGATGGATAAATATGGAGCATAACTTCTGTCTTTCCTCTGGCACTTCCTCCATTCTGGTGCAGGTCCATATCACCTCATACCTAGACTATTGCAATAGCTTTCTAATGAGTCTACATGCTTCAGATCTTTCCCTAATCCATTCTATCTTTCATTCAGCCAGCAAAGTGACTGTCCTAAAGCATAGGTCCAACTATGTCACCCCACTAATCAATATACCCCAGTGGTTCCTTATCACCTCCAGGAGCAAATACAAAATATTTCATTTGATATTCAAAGACCTTCACAATCTAGTCCACTCCTATATTTTCTGTCATGTACTCTTCAATATAGTGATAGTGGTCTCCTTACTGTTCCTGGAATAAGATATTCAATTTCTTGGTGTAAATGTAGGTTGAGATATGTCAACATCAATGACATGCATGAATGAAACAAAACAAGGACAAGAGTAGAAGAGACATTACTAGAAAATATATGGTTCAAGAAGGCTATGGGTCAAAATTATAATGAAATTTCTAGTAGAAAGATGCTCTAAATACAATGTTGTTATTCCCATAATACGTTAAGGCAAAGACTCTTCCATGGGATTAAGTGAGTAGAGATTTTATAGAGGGCTTTTGGTAGGATAAAAGTAAACATCACACAGAATGTGTGTTTATATATTGCGATTTGTTGTTTAGAAGAGAGCATACAGATGTGTAAAATTAATCACTATAAAAAGACCAAAGTTCATATGTAATTTGGGGGGAAATTGTCAGGTAAAGGATCAATATTGGGACTACAAAGCCATCACAGGATAAGACTGATTGATTGATTGACATCATTCTATTATTGGTTAAGGAAGTTTTAAATAAAGACAGCTTCTTTTCTATCATCTATCTGTCTATCTTTGTATCTATCTGTAATGTGGGACAGAGATGAATAAATGGAGGACAGTCAGTCTTGACCTTTAGTTAAATTTGGAGGTGGAATACAGGTTTACTAACCTAGTCTAAACCTTGAAGCTTGGAGAGCTTAAATGACATTCCTAACATTACACAAGGAGCTAGCAGCAGTGCTGGACCTTCAGCTGAAGTCCTCTGTTACTAAATTGGTCTCTCTTTCCACAGTACTACTTATACATGGCATAAATTCACTTCTAGAAAGGAAAAGGGACGTGTTACTAGTGAGTGAAATTTCAATCAGCACCTAGACCTGAGTTCCAGGGTATAGAAGTTTAATCTGTTCAGTGGTGGTTCCCCAACCCAACACAAGCAAGATAACTTTGTTTTGCATAATATCAAAGAAGTGAGAAATCAGAAATAAATATTGTATGTGTACGTGTATATGTGGGGATAATGAACATAGAAGTTTATGTTATACCCAAGAGGATAATTTAAAGTTGGAGTCACTTATCCCTGAGGATATGATGCAGCATACACCTCTCTTCCCCTATACATCACCAAATCTCTTAAAAATAGCAAAGTATTTGTAATAAAAATCATGATGGAATAGAAAAACAAATATAAGTGAAAGAGTATAAAAAGATGATTTTATGCAATATTTTGAAGATCTTGCTGAAAATGGTAGAAGGGATTTATTTGAAAGGATTTGTTTTGCATGTGTGTGTAACTTATCCTTTATCAACTGCTGTTGTGCTCTCTTTCTTGTTCCTTTCAGCTCTATAAAAATGAACCCAATAAATTATCACCTAAATGCCTGGCAAAGAGGGGAAAGGAAGTTTAAAATGAATTCCTTTTGGGACAGATTAATATTCATTGACATTTTAAAAAACCAATATATTTGGAGACTAGAAGAATTAGGGGGAAAGGTTACCTCATTTACCTAAGCGAAAAAAGGAAGGTATCCAGTGGCAGTGTTTTTAAAAGGAAGAGAATAAAAAAGGGAAGATTATTCATAGACCTGGGAGAGTAAGATATCTGACTTAGGCAGTAAATGTAGGTAGAAAATACAAAATGATATCTCAAGAACTAAACATGAGCATAAAGTAAAATACAAGAGGTATGATTAATTGGAGGGGAAAGATCAATTGGAATTTTAAAATGCATTCATTAATATGTCAGCACAGCAAATTACTTTTCCATGCTTACCTGAAAACTGAAAAAAAAATCATCTCACTCTAGAATATCTTGTAAGAAGCATGGCAAATAGGAATACAGGGATATTTAATTTTTGTCTGTACCCTGGTAATTATGTTCTAGAACAAATTAACAAGATTGCAATTAAAAAATCTTCAAAGAAAGCAAGTGTTGAATATTCAAGAAATTCTTAATTAAAATGTTCCTCATGAGGACATGAAACTTTGTAACATAAAATTACAGAGTCTTAGAATATTTAAGTTGGAAGAGACCATATGGATCAAATATCATGGGATCCTAGATTTATAGCTAGCTGGAAGGGATGTGATATAATATCACTCCTTCATTTTATAGATGAGGAACTGAGTTCTGAAAGTCTAAGTGACATTCTTAACATTACACAGGTTGCTAGCAGCAGTGCTTGGCCTTCAGCTGATGTCCTCTGATATTAACTTGGGTTCTCTTTCCACAGTCCCATTTAGAGATGGCAAAATGAATTTCTAGAAAGGAAAAATGACATGTCCATGATGAATGAAGTTTCAATCAGCATCTGGTCCTGATTTCTGGTGATGAGAAGTCTAATCTATTAAGTGGTTATTCCACAATACAACACTTCCTCATGAAAAAAAATAGTGATGTGTAGAGTATTATTGCTAAGTGGAATTAGAAAAAGAATGAGGATGGTAAAATTAAATTGAAAGGTGATGTGAATGATGATATTCATCATGACTTTCAAAAAGAATTGGAAGAATGATGAGTGTGTGTGGCTATTTAATGAAGACATCTGATGAAGATGATTTAAATATAAACATAAGAAAATTGAAGAGGGAAAGAAATATGTGAAATATAATTTGAGGAAAAGATGAGAGAACATATAAACTGATGAATTATAATTGTCTCATACCTCTGTAACACAAACAAGAATTTCTCTGAAAAAAATCAATAGATTTTAGGCATGATAAGTACTAAGAAATATGAGACAATAAGAGACTTGTTATTGATGTAGGAGTTAGCCTTGAGCCAGCTCTCTGGGATACAATCAAAACATGCACTTATTAGAGCTAAGATAAAAATTAATAAAAATGAAGAAAGTCTAATAATGAAAAAAGATGTACAATGGAAAAAGTTAATCCTGATATACTTACAAAATATTTGAAAAATCAAAAATGGGAAATGAGTGAGAAATGAAATCAACAAAAGCATTACTGAATTTAAGTTTCCCAGCATCAATTAATTGCTGCAAGAAAGGAGGAAAAAGAGGTCACAAAACTCTTTAGACAACAAACTTCTGATTTACTTTCTAAATGGAGAGAGATGGCTGATAACAAAAAAACTCTTGATTAGGGTACAAGTTCATTTGCAAAAGTTGAAGAAGAGGGATCATAGAAAATCATGAGTAGCAGCAGAGGGTAAAAGAAGCTTGGCAGGATACCCAACTATGCAAAGTCATCCAGATAACATTCCAAGTTTAAAAGGAGAGTCAATTATACCTAAAGAAAAGAAATAGAAAAGATTTGCAAAAATAATTTAACAAATTATATTCTCCATTTAGGAAAGTGAAAATTGTGCATGAGTCCAAATGTTACATTTCCTGAGGGGCTGGTGAAGGCTTAATGGCATTTAAGAGAACAAATATGGAGAAAGCAGCCCTCAATTGTACATAGACTAAACTGTAATACAGCATCTAGTAATTCCTTTCTCGAGGTGATATATTTTTGGTCCAGTGAACTGTATACAAGATATATAGAGAAAGCAAAGATTTCCATGGTGAGCCATGAAGAATATCAGTAGTTCAGTGTTAAAGGAAAGTATATACAGGTTTGATGGAAGATTTAAGAAATTTGTTAGTGCACTGGATACAGTGCTGGAACTGGATCAAGAAGAGAAGTTAAAAATGCAATCTCAGACACTCATTAGTTGTGTGACATTGGGCAAATCACAAATTCCAGCTCAGTTTCCTTGCCAATAAAATAAAGATAATAATGGCATCTAACTCCCAGGATTTTGTGAGGCTCAAATGTTATAATAATTGTAAAGTGCTTATCACACTCTCTTATACATAGTATGAATTATATTTTATTATTACAATAGGACAACTTCCTCAGTATTCAAGCCATTCATAAGTGAACAGGGTTGCCTTAAGATATAATAGAGTTGCAAATGTAAGAAGAATGAAAGGCTGTGAACGACCATTCATAGGTTTTTCTATAGTATGGAATCTTGTTTGGATGCAAAATAAACTAGAAGATCACTGTGTTTTTGAGATAACTTCCAATTCTGTTTATTTTTTATTTATTTTTATTAATTTTGTTAACAATTTCCCAAATTTATGTACAAAATTTAGCATTCATTTTTTAAATTGAGTTTCAAATTCTCCCCTTCTCTTGCATTCCTCCCCCACCCATTGAGAAGTCAAGTAAAATGATCTTGATTATAAATGTGATGTGTGCCAACCATATTTTTATATTAGCCATGCTACAAAAGAAAAAAAAAACAAGAAAAATATAGTTAAAAAATATGGTTCAGAATGCAGAGTTCATCAGTTCTCTCTGGAGATTGATTATATATTTTTCATCATAGATCATTTTTAATTTTACTGGATCATGGTCTTGATGAGAACCTTTATTGGAAATTTATTTTACTGCATTATTATCTGAAAAGAATGCATTCAATATTTCTGCTTTTCTTTTTATTGTGATAGTTCTATGCCCTAATATAATAAAGAAAAACATAACAAATCTCTTTTATTCCCTTAAAAACTTAATACTGTTTTTCTGGGTAGATTATTCTTGGATGTAATCCTAGCTCTTTTGTCTTCCAGAATATCATTTTCAAGTCCTTCCACATTTGGAAATTAAAACTGATAAAACTTGTGTGATCTTGATTATGACTGTGACTACACAGTATTTGAATGGTTTCTTCCTGGTGGTTTGAAGGATTTTTCTATGTGATCTGAAGCTGTGGAATCTGGTTATAATATTTCTAGAAGTTTTTATTTGGGGATGTACTTCTTAAGATATTTAGTAGGTTCTTTCCATTTCCATTTTGCTTTTGGTTCTAGGATATTGGGGTGACATTTCTTAATTTATTCATAGATGCTCTATCTCTTTCCTAGGTCAGTTGCTTTTCTGAGATAGTTTACTTTTTCTTCTATTTTGCATTTCTTTTAACTTTGTTTCATTTTTTCTTTATTGCTAATAGAATTATTAGTTTTGATTTATTCATTTATAATTTTGAGGAATGATTTTCTTCAATGAACTTTTATACTACTTTTGCCATTTGTCCAATCCTCCTTTTTAAGAAGTTATTTTATTTAGTGAATTTCTATATCTCTTTTTCAAATTGTTTTTAGGTGTTATTATCTTTAGTGGGCAGCTATGTGGTCCATTTGATAGAGTACCTGGTCTTGAGTCAGGAAAACTCATGTTACTGTGTTCTAACCTGGCCTAAGACACTTACTAGCAATGTGACCAAGGACAAGTCCTTTAACCATTTATGCTTAATTTTCTTCATCTATAAATATCTGGAAAAGAAAATGGAAAATCACTCCAATATCTTCATCAAGAAAACCCCAAATAAGGTCATAAAGAGTCAGACATGAGTAGAAAACTATTGAATAACAACAATTTTCTTTGCTATTTTTTGTGCCTTTTTACCAAGTGGTTAATTTTGGACTCATAATCTTTTTTTACTCTCATTTCTTTACAGAATTTTACTCTACCACTTTTATTTTATTTTAAATATGTTTAAGGTATTCAAGGAATTCTTCTTGTGCTTGTGTCTATTTTTATTTATTTGTTTGTTTGTTTGTTTTTAGTTTTTTTATGTGAATGTGAAATGTTGCTTGTAATTATCCTGAATTCTTCTGAGTTTGTGTTTTCATCTTCCTTGTCACCATACTAGATTTTTATGACCAAGGTTGGTTTTTTTTTTTGCTTTTGCTCATTTTTCATCTCTATTTTTTTAATTTAAATTTTATGTTAAATTTGGGTACTGTTACAGGCAAAGAGGGTGAAGGAGCATTGGCCCAACATTCAGGCTATTTTTGCATGGTTGTTTTCAGAGTTAATTCTAGAAGTTTTCTTTTTTTTTTGTTCTTCCTAGATGGTGTGATATGAAGAAAGGTGTAATCACTTCTCTTCTGGCCTGAGTTCTCCTCTTTACTTCATAACTATGCCTGATCCACTCAGATTGCAATGGATTCTGCTCTTAGGGTCCCTGCTACCTTCCCAACTCTGACTCAATTCAATATAGTAAGTATCAACAAATACTTTCTTTCTTATAAACACTGTGAAGGACCCTGGGAACAAAAGGAAAGAAGAGAATGTCTTTATCCCTCTGGATACTTACATTCTTCTCAGAGGATACAATTTGGACACAAGCAAATTAAAGCTAATTTGGAAAGGGCAAGAACATTTGTACCTTGGGGATGAGCATGTTAGAAGAAGGTTCATGGAAGAGGTGGTACCTGAATGTTAAAAGATTATTATGATTTTGAAAAGAAAATATTAGGAGGAATTTTTTATTTGCATGATAAATTGCTGAGAGTAAATGTAGTCTAGTGATAGAATGCTAAAATTAAGCAAGCTGGAATAGGAAAAAAATGCTTTAAAGGCAATAGTATAGGTATCCTATAATAAAGAAAGCTGGAAAGATACGTAGAAATGCTATTATGGAAGGCTTCCAATGGAATATGCCTGTTGTGTGTTTTATTATAGAGACAACAGAGAGATTAAGATATTAACACTCGACACATTTTAGGCAATCCTTTGGCTTGTCAAAGGCCCATTTAATTGGGTGATTTCCCATCTCCCTATTCAGCCTATAATGTCTTTCTACAATTTTCATATATTTGTGTTCTTCCTGATCCTAGGTAGTTTTACTTGCATTAACTGTTCTGAATTTCATCTTTGTTCCCTTCCTGATTTAAACTCTGTTTATGTAAAAATCCTACTCCAAAACAGTATGTTTGAAATAATTTTTATATGGTCTTGGAAATTGACCTAATTATTAGTGTATGAAAAGACTATTGGGATGGTAGAAATTGAACAGTTGAGATGATTCACATCAGCTGCATTACACAGAACTGGCTTCTGTCCATCAGCTGCCTTCTGGTCTTGTGGTCTTATTAAAGTTGGCACACAGAATATTATCTTTTTATTTTCTTATGTGTGTGAAAGTTTGGCTGATGATTGGAGTGCTAACACTCCTCTTGATCAATTTTATTCCCTTATTCTCCTCATCTATGTGAAGATTCCTTTTCATATATCTAAACCCTAAAGGCATTGTATATGCAAGTTATGAGTAAAAATTTCATCATCATATTTTCCATTCATAAAATTAGAGAATTATTGTCATCAACCTGCATCAACATTTACAGAAACCAAAAGGAGTATGGTGGCTCTATGAATATAATTTTAGTGATAACACAATTGAAATCTAGTTGTAGATATACTTGGGAAAAGGAACCGATAGTACTCTTTATGTGTTCCAAAGTTCATACCCTATATTTCTTATTCACTCATTTTTCAGCCATGTCCAATTTCTCATGACAACATTTGGGGTTTTCTTAGCAAAGATACTGGAGTAGTGTGCTATTTTCTTCTCCAGATCATTTTATCAATGAGGCAACAGAAGAAGACAGGTTTAAATGACTTTCCCATAGTCAATGTCTAAGGACAGATTTGGCCTTGGGAAAAGGAGCTACTCCTTCCTCCACATCTGGTTTTCTTTCTACTACACCATCTAGCTGCCCTGGTTACTCTATTTAGAGTTGAGTAAATCACCTAATCTCTGAGCTAAAAATAGATTTTAGATTTTTTTCTAGTCTGACTTCCACTTCAACAGGAAAACTCTCTTCATTCCCCCTGATAAGTAATCATACAGTGTCCTCTTGAAAACTTCTTGGGATGAGGAATGCACAGCAATATATAGCAAGTTATTTCTCTTGTGCCTAGTATTATTTCTTATTTCGTTGTTTCTGAAACCAGGCTAGAGAATGATGAACAGGTTATGCCTTAATTAATTTTAAGAAATGATTCAATCCTTGATATTTTCTAGCCACTAATGATTCAAATTCATAGAACTTGTACTCATAAGGCAAATAATTCCCATGTACTTTCCAGAATGTTTGGGTTGAATTTGTTATGATTCTAAAAGTAAGAGCTGTTGAGAGGAAAGGATGCTTGTACAGCACCATGGTACAGAGCATCATGGTGGTCTTGAGAATGAGTGAGATCAAATGAAGTTACAAATATTTTCACAGACAGCCTAATGACATTTTGATTAATTGTTTAACCTAGTGCAAAGGGGAAAAAGATCCAGACCCAGAAACAAAACCAATGCAAGCAAGATTAGAAGGGAAAAAACAAAATGGGGGAAAATTATAGCAAGTATCTCTGACAAAGTCCTCATTTCTCAACTATGTTTAGAAATGAGACAAGTTTTTAAGAATACAAAATATTCTCCAATTGACAAATGTTTAAATGATATGGACATGCAGTTCTCTGATGAAGAAATCTTAAAATTATATTTAGTCATATGAAAAAAATTTGCAAATCACTATTAGTTAGAGAAATGCAAATTAAAGCACCTCTGAGGTACTACTTCATACCTATCAGATTGGCTAACATGATAAAAATGGAAAAATGCCATGTGTTGGAGGGGATTTGGGTAAATTGGGACACTAATTCATTGTTGGTATAGCTATCGACTGATACAACCATTCTAGAGAACAAATTGTAACCATGTCCAAAGGGCACAAAGCTATGTACACTCTTTGAATCAGAAATAACACTACTAGGTGTATAGATCAAAGATAGATCAAAGAGTTCAAAGATAGAAGACAAGGACCTAAAAAAATATTGCTCCTCTTTATGTAGTGGCAAAGGACTAGACACTGAAGGGATGTCCATCAATTGGGGAATGACTGAATAAGTTGTGGTATATGATTGTAATGGAATGCTATTATGCTAATACAGTGATGTGGGATTGAAAATATCCAGGACAACCCAAAAGAATTCATGACAAAAAATGACATCCATTGTCAAAGTAAGGAACAGACACAGTCTGAATGCAGATAGAAGCATACCATTCTTTGCTTTGATTTTTTCTTTAGTGTATACGATATATCTTCTTTTACATGACAAACATGGAAATATGTCTTGAATAACAACACATGCATCACCTATATTGGATTGCCTGCTATCTTGGAAAAGCTGGAGGGATTGAAAGGAGAGAGAGAAAGGGAATCACAAAATGTCATAAAATGATTATTGAAAATTATATCAACATATAATTTGTAAAAAAAAAAGACAAGAGCTAATTATTGCTTCCATCTATGTATTTTATATATACATATATACGGACTCTCCTGCACACATCCATAAATGTATAGGAAATAGAAAGATTAGGATGGGGAGGAGATTTAAAATAGAGAAATACCTATTGTCCAGATGGCCATATGCACTTGGATGAACAGTTTATTCTATACTCATTCATTTATATACAATTATTGAGTGAGTACTGTCCAAAATGATTAATGGGACTCTTGTTTATGTAGTCCAATAAGACCCCTCTACTTCTGAAGACTTGTAAATGGTTGCCAAAAGCTGACTGTGCCCATTGCCTTAAATAAACAAACCTGGATGTTGTTTCATGCCAAGTAGTCATCATACCAAGATTTAATTAAGATAGCCTATGGAGAAGCACTGTTTTATTGAATTTGATTCCTCAATGACTCATTTCCACATTCTTCTAGTCATTCATCCTCACTTGAAGAACACCTCACAGATGTGAAAATGTCAAGAAGTTCCAGTCCCCCCTCTGTTCCAGTTACCCCCTTCCCTGAGGAAGACCCCTATATTAACAGTGACCCCAGCAAATGTCTACATAGCAGAGAAGTGGATGATCTCCTTTAGTAGAAAGAGTTCCCTAATGGGGAATTCCCCTAGAAGGAAATTGAGGACAGTGTATGTAATGCTGTGTCAACAACTATATATACTCCATTGTCCTTTGAAGTGTCTGAGATAAATTGTTGCTGAAGCAAGAGAAAACCATTTTAATCCCAGTGCACAGTGGAGTTGCATCCAACATAGGCATCTTCTGCATCTGGTATCGTTTTCTTCTTCAGACAGCTTGCCCATCTGTTCCTTAATGACTTTATATTTATATTGTTTTCAACATGAACCTCTTTGGTGTCTCAGACACTATAATAGATGAGGAATTAGTTCAACACAAAATTGGCCAGTGAGAGAAAATTGAAGTTGTATTGTTGTGAAATGGAAAAGGCTTTTTTTAATGACCACACACTTCTCCGTGAAATAAGACAATATCTTTTTTTAACACAAGTAATCTTTCAATGATTCCTTATGATTATGAGTCCTGGAATACTAATTCAAATGGAAAATCAATCAGAAAACATGGTGGTCATGTGGGAACTTCAACAAATTATTATGAAGGAGAATTCATACGAAATGGCTTATTTAAATTGTAGGATAAAACATAGTGGTAAAAGCCACACATCAAAATGGGTTTTATGCTACATCGGGATCATCACTTAAAAAAAGAGGGAGTCAAGGAGGGTCCAAGGAGATCAAGTGGATCCTCATAATGAACTTTCTGTGGTTATAGACAAGAGTTACACGGGATAGGCAGTTGCATAATTTGCCTACTGCAAATAGAGGACTCACATCAATAAGATTATAGATCCATTTAATTTTTTCAGGGAGTATTTGAGTTTAGCCCATGCACTGAAAGTCACTCGTTTGCTTTAAAAAGTACCATCAGCTTATCCTGACCAAGGGCCAAAAAGGATGCATTAGTCTGCCATTTTTTATGTGCCAGGAAACAGATTGGGAGAAGCAGACATTCTCAGCATGAGAGTAGCAGCAGCTTTTGAGATGGGGAAATCATTTCAGGCAACCTTTTTATATTCCCGTACTTTACTGACCTACATGAAACCACTGTAAAGGGGCACCCAAAAGATCAACCTGTATGTTTGTTTCCCTGCTTCCAGGCATTGCTTGTGAGGGCTGTGATTAAATGCTATATTTGTTATCTGCACTCCCTGCATCTTTTTCTAAAGTTTGCTCACTGTGCTCCTCAGAGGCACGTTACCAAAGGCTGCTTTGCAGCATGGAGGTCATCTCCTCATTAGCGGGCCAGCCAGGGAGCCAGCGTTTTTGCATCCCAGACCCAGATTTTAAGGAAGTATTTTAATATTACAAGGTTGGGACAGGCAGGCAAATTGAGATGTGTGTTTAATTGAGAAATCCAATCCAGTATGGTAGGAAGAAGAGAGTGGTTTGGACTTGGGTGAGTTTTTGGATTAATTAATATGTTTGGAATCAGACCTCCATTCCTCCAAGATTATCTACAAACCATTTAAATGAGGGAATATATCCTGGATTTTATTCCTTTTGAGACAAGCAATAAAATATTTCAAACCAAAATTACTCATTATTGATAGCAATATATAATGTTTTTTTTTTAATTATGCTGTGGACGTCTTTTGCTGTGATTGCAAATAATATAAGTAAAGTAAAAAAAAATTTAAAAAACCACAACTATAGGTATACTTTGGAGAAATTGAAGGTTCAATTCCAGCCGTACCACAATAGGGTTAATATCACAATGAAGCAAATCACATGATTTCCTTTTGATCCCCATTGCTTACACTAAAATGGAATATAAATTACAGTATACTAAACTGTTTGGGGAACCTAAGGGGTGATAAAATAATCTGAGTTCAAATCTAGCCTCACCCATTTATTAGCTGTGTGGCTCTGGGAAGTCACTTACACCTGTTTCCCTCAGTTACCTCATCTATAAAATGAGTGGGAGAAGGAAATGGGAATCCATTCTAGTATTTTTGCCAAGAAAACCCCAAATTGGGTCATGAAGAATTGGATAGAACTGTAAAATGCCTGAACAACAACAGCAACATGCTTAAGTTTAAAAAGTCAATGTGTATACCTTAATATAGATAAAAATAATAATCAGAGATAAAATAATAGAAATTATATAGATATAATAATGGAGTTTGAAATATTATAAGAATTACCACCATGAGGCACAGAGACATGAAGTATATGATGCTTAAAAATGGCACCAATAGACTTCTTAGAGGCAGGATAGCCATAAGTGTGCAACTTATAAAACAAATAAACAAACAAAAAATACATGCAAATTGTAATAAAGTAAAGCATACTAAAATGATACATGCTGGCAGTAGGAGATATTAAATGATTTATTTTCCACTCCTAAATCTTTGGACTTCTCTTTTTGGAGACTTGAATTTTGGAGAAATTAATTCTTGCCCTGGGGAAAAAAAAAAAAAACTTTTATCCTGGAGATTGTTCTCATGGTTGTTCACCGTCTTTCCTAAACCACTATTTCATGAAACATTTCTGACATCCATGCTTCAATTCACTGCCAGTTTTCTGACCTTTTTTCATATGCCTTCTCTTCCTTGAATGGATGAATAAATGAATAAATTCCAAGGGATTTAATACTTACAAAGAACTATTCTAATCACTGCGAATGCAAAAACAAAAGATGAGATATTTTGGGCTCCCAATTAGCTAACATTCTTTTTTCTTCATTCAGTTCTTTTTATCATGTTCCAACAACTTATTTTTTTATTATATACTTTTATTTTATTAAATATTTCTCAGTAACATGTAAAAAAAATCACATCCATTTAAAAAAAGTGAGTTCCAAATTCTCTCCCCCTCCTGCTTCTCTCCCACTTGTTGAGAAGACAAGCAATAGGAAATCCATTTTGAATATAATGTCATTAAGGGATTCATGAAGAAAAAGGGCATCTATCACCATAGAAGGAACTGACAAAGTCTGGATGCCAATGGAAGCATAACATTTTTCACTTTATTATTCCTCCTTGAATTTTTCTCTAGCATATGCTATGTTTGTCTTGTTTCACAACTCAATGAACATGGAGATATATATTTTATAATAACATATACAACTAATATCATATTAACCTGCCTCTGTGGGTAGGTATTAAGTGGTGCAAAAGAGGAGGACAACATGGATTACAAAATGCCAGAAAATTATTAAAAATTGCATTGACATGTAAAAATTTAACAAATATAATGCCAGGCAACTCACAGTTCTTTAATAGCATGTTCAAAAAGAAAACAGATCCCCCACCAAAAAAAAGAAAAAAAAGATAATGAACATTTAAAATGTACAGTTCAATTTGCATTCAGAGTTCATCAGTTCTCTCTGTGGAGGTTAATTCATGTTTTTTTTTTTTTTATCATTCTCTTGGATCTTTGTATTAATCAAAGTAGCTAAGTCTTCCAAAGTTGTCCTCTTTTTAATACTGCTGCTATTATTGTGTACAAAGTTCTCCAAATCCTGTTCACTTCATATTGCATGAGCTCATGTATATCTGCCCATATTTTTCTGAAATGGTTCCATTTGTAGTTTATAAATAGCACAATAGTATTCCATCAAAATCATATACCACAACTTGTTCAGATGTTTTCCAATTGATGAGTATCCCTTGATTTGCAATTTTTGCCACCAGAAAAAGAACTGGTACAATTTTCTTTTTTGTTCAAAAAGATCTTTTCCCTCTTCTTTGATCTCTTCCTTTATTTTTTTCTTAATTTCCTTTATATTCTTGACCTTTTGTTCTTCCATATCAATTTTGTCATTATTTTTCTAATTCTATAAAATAATTATTTAGTAATTTTATTGGAATGGTACAAAATAAGTAAATTCACTTAGTTATAATTGCCATTTTTATTGGCTCAGCCTATCCATGAGCAACTAATATTTCTCCAATTTAGATCTGTCATTATTTGTGTAAAAAGTGTTTTATAGTTAAGTTTAAATAATATCTGGGTTTGTCTTGTCTTGGCATGTAGACATCTTAGGATTTTATATTACCAACAGCTATTTTAAAGGGAATTTCTTTATATCTTACTGTCATATTGTTGTTTGTAGTAGATAGTAATGCTGGTGACTGCTCTGTGTTTATTTTATGTCATGTGACTTTGCTAAAGATGTTAATTATTTCAAATTGCTTTTTAGTTGATTCTCTAGAAGTTGTATAAGTTAACAATCATATCTGCAAAAAGTGATCATCTATCTTTGCTCATTGCCTATTTTTATTCCTTCAATTGTTTTTCTTGTCATTACTTCTGGGAAAATACTGAATAAAAGTGGTGATAATGCATATCTCTCCTGATCTTAATGGGAAGTCTTCAGTTTATTCCCATTACATATAATACTTGCTCTAGAGTTTAGATGAATATTACTTGTCATTTCAAGAAAAACTCCATTTGTGACTATACATTCTTGTGTTTTAAGTAGGAATGTAAAGTTTTATTTATGTCAATAACTTTTTTCTGCATCTATTGACATAATCATATGATTTTAATCCTTTTTATTATTTATATAATCAATTATATTAATAATTCGCCTAACACTGAAGTGGATCTATATTACTGGTATAAATCTCATCTGGCCTTAGTGGATGATCTTTGTCATATATTGCTATAAAACTACTTGCTAGTAATTTATTTAAATTTTTTACATCAGTAGTCATTAAGGTCATTGGTCTATAGTTCCTTTAGTTTTTCTTCTTGTTCTTGTTGTTGTTTATTTGTTTGTTTGCTTTTCAAGGTTTAGGTATCTAAAGCTTACTAATGTCATAAAAGGAATTTCATAAGACTTCTTTACCAAGTTTTCAAATAATTTATATTGCTTTGGGATTGTTCTTTAAGTGTATAATAGAATTCACTTATAAATCCATCTTGTCATGGAGATTTATTTTCTTTTATTTATGGCACTCATTTATGGATTTTAAATTTTCTTTTTCTAAGATAAAATTACTGAAATATTATATTTTCTCCATCTGAAATTTGTGTTCTTGTTCACATTCATGTGTTTATTTAGGGTGTCAGTTTTACTGGCATATAATTGGGCAAAATAACTCCTAATGATTGCTTTAATTGCATCTTCATTGGTGGTGAATTCACTCAATTTTTAGTGCTAATAATTTGGTTTTCTTATTTCTTTTTAAAAAGCAAATTAACCAATTATTTATCTATTTCTTATTTTTCATAAAAAACCTTCCTTCTTGTATCATTTATTAGTTCATCTTTTACTTTGAATGTTATTACTCTTTCACTTGATTTTAAAGATTCCTTTTTTGTTTCTTTGGAGACCATAAATTTGTTCTTTTTCTAGATTGTTTTTACTTGCATGCCCAATTAATTGATTTGTTCTCTCTTTCTTTTGTTGATATATATTTAGATATATAAATTTTCCTCTAAGTACTGCTTTGATTGCATCCCACAAACTTTGGAATATTGTCTCATTGTTGTCATTCTCTTTAATGAAATTATTACTTGCACAATTTATTTTTGATTCACACATTCTTTAGAATTAGATTATTTAGCATTCTATTCCCTTGCATCTACCATCCTTCCCCGAGGTCTATTCTAAGATTCTATTTATCTCTTTGACTTGTTTCTTGCTTATTTTATGTTTAGATATACCTAGTTCTAAGAGTAGAAAATTGAAGCCCCCCCACTAGTATAATTTTACTGACTATTTCCTCTTGGAAATTAATTCCAACTTGTCCTTTAAGAACTTGGAGGCTATGTTATTTGTTTCATGTGTATTTAGTATTGTTATTATTTCACTGACTTGATGATAGTGCTGAAGTCACAAACTAGAATGCTTGAAGGGTTATGGTGAATGAAAGAAATAAGGAAAAATTGTGAACTGTCATGTTTAGAGGGGTATTCATAATAGACTTCAAGATTTGAGATTTGCAAAGCACTGCAAAAATATTTCATTTTATCCTGGTGACAGCCAAGGGAGATTGAGGCTATTATTATCCATATTTACATATGAGGAAACTGAAGAAGACAGAAGTTAAATATTTTATCCAGGGTCACATGGCCATCTTCAGTCCAGTCTATCCACCATACCACCTAGCTGGTTCCAGGGTCAGGTGAATAGTTAGTTTTTTACTTGTTGAATGGAAGATGCCTTCATAATCCAGGATCCTTGGATTATGCTTCCAGTAATATGATTTTCATAATTTTTAAGGAATCCTGAAAATTTCCAGAATACATGAACTAATTTCAATCACCATTAAGAATGAAGTGCCCTCCCAAAAGTGAATTTTCCTATCTTTGGTAATTTGATGGATATAAAATAGTGTTTATGTTTTCATTTCCTTTTTTCCTTCTAAGTGATTATGGATATTTTTCTCAGTATTTTATGACTTCAATTTTTTTTCTTTTAAAAACTGCTTCAATACTTGAGCCATTTCTCATTTTGAGGATTTATGTTAATCATATACTTCTAAAATTTCACACTGATTTCTGTATGGAAATTATTTTCAGACATATAAAATACTTTTCTTATCTATATAATTTCTTGATATTAACTATATTTAATATGTTTTATTTTTAAATTTCATATAATTGATTCTTCCAGTTCCTATATCTTCTGTTAAATATGGTCTTAGATCTACTATACTAAACCCCTATTTCTTATTTAATTTTTTTAAAAATATATCTTTTTAGCCTTATTCTTTCTACTGAACTGTTATTATTTTACCATATTCTACAGAATAAACCTTGGGTGAATTATTTATGTAGTAATATATTTTGAGAGTAATTTAAGTAGCATTATATTTAATACTTTATTTGCCTGGTCAGGCCAGGATGGGAATTGAAGTCTTTTGGCTTCAATAACTCAGTAGAATTTAGAGTTGCCAACTTGAAGTAAGAATGGATAAAGGATGGACTTGATAGCAAAAACCCTGCAAAATTACAATAACATATAAATAAAATGTTAGATATAAAGATAAAATATTCAGTATCTTCATTCTGCTGATAAATATGAGCCCCTCAAAACTATCCTTTTTGCCCAAAGCCAAAATGACAAGATTCCCATTCTCAGTTTAATCAGTTCTCTTTGTGGATGAAGATGCTAAATGACAATGATTTTATTAAAAATGTCTGATGATAAGAACCCATAATCGATACCCCATAGCTACATAAAGATAATCTGTATGATTTTTTCCCACTAATATTTTGAGCACACATTAAGGATGAGGGGCACAACTGCTTCAAGCCTTTGGTTTTCTAAACAGCACAAATGTATCGTCATTATACTTTTAATCTTGAACTGAATATTTATTAAGAGAAACATATAAAAAGTAAAAATAATTTAATATTTATACCAATTCACTATATGAAAAATATATTAGAGGAAGAAATACTGCATTTCAGAATTTTTTTTCTAGGCCTAATTAAATTTCACAAATGGTGCTAGAATTATATAAGAAAACCATTTAAGTGGTAGGAACATCATGGGGGGATTTCAATTAAGGCAAAATGAATAAAAACATCTTACAATATATTTGAATCACTATATTTTGAGAAATGCTCACTAAGGAGGAAATTACATTAAAAATCTCTTTTTGTTTCTTAGAGTAGTAGGAAAATCTCATTTGTGCATCTTAATAGAAATGATAATTTTCTTTATTAATATTTTCTAAGAATAATTGTTACAAAAAATCAGTCTCTGCAATGATTCTGGAATTTGAAATTCATCATTTTGGAACATTTAAAATATTTTGTATATTATCACTGTAAAACCTAGACAAGTAATGGATATTTCATATGAACTTCCCTATTGATAAATATACATATATGTACATGCATATATACATACATGCACATATATACACTTTATTAACCTGTTATATTAACACTTAGCCTTCATTTTTGGAATATTCCAAAGAATTATTTTAATAAAAATTTCATTCTCGATGAGGTAAATTTTGAGTGGAATTATGTACCCTTTAACTACAAAATGAACCATCTCTATTCTACTGTTATTAATGAAAATGTAATTATCAAATGTTCTCTTAATGCTAGCTTTAACTTTTTGAGTACAATGACCCACCTTTACAGTTTAATTGGTATAGGAGGCCAAGCAGAAAATATATTCCTTTTCCTAGTTATCAGTCCTTTTTCACATCATTGCCTCACACAGAGAATCAGGGATTCAAAGGATAGTAATGGTTCTCCATATAATAAAAAATGTAAAATTTATACCACTTAAGAATGCATTAAAGGCCATTTCTAAATGGGCAGTTAATTAGCATTCAATGTAAAGTTTTGTTTTTATTAAAATAGATGTTAACAGACATAATTAAACTGGACTTACTGGACAGATATCTTCTAACCTTTATTTATTGGCCATTTCCCACCTATGTTTGTCTCCTGTAAGCTGATGAAAAATAGGTTTATACTCTTTCCTCCCTTATATAATGTCCCCCAGCATTTAGTCATCTCTTAAGATCCTGAAAGATCTAATTCCAGGGAAAGAAGGGAATAGGAGAGAAAATGGCTGATTTAGATTACTTACACTACGTTAAATGACGAAAGAACCAGAAGCAAAGATGCTTAAAAAGCCACCATCAGATATCTCTCTGAAACATTGTTCCTAAAATGGAGATGATCCTACAAACTTCCAATTAATAGAATGGTTGATGGATTAATTACTTGCTCAAATATTGTGCTCATTTGCAACCTCATGGTTATGAGCAATGATGCAGGTCAAACCTATTCAAGTCCTCTTGTCCTTTACCACATTGGTGAATATCCTCTGAGAAATCCTCCAATGAGATCCACCTAATATAATTAAAGCAATAGTAATATCCTCGTGGCAAATGGGACCAAGAGAAAGTTACAGAAATTTAAGAGACAGCTCCCAAGTACTTTCTAGGGAGGTAGGCAAAGGAGACATATGAGATAGTTTTATTTTACCATGGCGAAGAGAAACACAGAATCATCTTGTATTCCTGTCTTTGATCATAATGGGACAAACTATTTAAAGTTTACATTTAAATTAAAATCTAATAATAAATTAAATAAATTAATTAAAATTAATTAAAATTAAAATTAAATAAGATAAATATTTAAAATTTTGATTAAATTTAAATTAAAAAAATAAAGTTGAAAGATTTTGTTGGATGAAAACTTTTTGTCTATTTAAATTTTGTGGGTAAAAAACAACCCTAAAAGATACTAACAAATAAATTACATATGCTCTGTTATTCATTGAGGGGAGTGCTAGAGAGAGGGAAGTTGGGACCATCCCTATACTTAAGGTCTAGGGTAAACAGATATGTGTGTCATTCTAGAAGTGCTGAATTTTAACCAAAAACCAAAAACAAAAATAAACAAAAATACTTGATCAGAAATTGTAATATTTCTGTTATTTGGGCATGTCTAAACTTCTATAGAACAGGTACTTCAATGTTTTCCTCCATAAGGGAGAAAATTCCATTATTTTCCAAAAATAAATGGTATATGAAGGGGCCTTGAGAAAGGAAAACATGGTTTGAGATGGTCATTTTCATATCATAGGACATATTACTTTCCCCAACCACTTTGAATCTTTCAGAACCTGGGTTTCATCTTATCATGCAGAGCTATGAAGGTACTGGAGAGGTCAGATGGTTTGAATGATTTTCTCATCCCTGGTCCTCTATGACTCCCTTATCTTTAGAATAAAATATACTTGGGAGGGAAGAAATAGTTCTCATTCATCACAAACTCATTGGGTTCTCATGTGAATGGCTCTAGATGACCACTATACCTGTGATTCTCCCCAATTTTATATCAAATTCACAAAAGGCAATAATATTCTTCTCTATCTTGCCTTACCTTAAAGAACTTCTCATTTTATTTCAAAGCACTTGAATTTAAAAAATAACATGATGAACTAAATATCAGAATTGATGATAGAGAAGATTTAACAATTGTTGATCACCAGACAATTACTTTAGTTGTGCACAGGTTCATGATCTCATAAATAGGGGTAATTATCTCTTTTGCATAATCCATGCAATGTATATGCAAGTCCTTCTATAAAGCTAGTGTACTGGAAATCAAGGAGGGAATGAATTAAATCTTTGGTATTTACTTGGAAATGAGTAGTAGTCGGAGGTATTTGAACCACTTGAAAGTTTTTACTTATCTATGCTTCTTGGAACTTAGTGCACAGATCCTAAAGTGGATAGTATACATTTAAATATCTTAACTGAATAAACACCAAATGTTCTTATTACTCTTTAGCATATTTTTTGAGTTTTTATTTCATTTATCCTTTACATTTGGTAGCTCTTTAGAAGTCTACAATATTTGGTAAAATAGTTCTATGACTAAAGTTTTAAATATCATATTAAATGAGGAGAAAGAATAACTATTTTTAAACATTTTATTTGGTCATTTCCAAACATTATTCATTAGAAACAAAGATCATTTTCTTTTCCTCCCCCCCCCACCTCTCCCACAGCCGATGCGTGAAAGAATAACTATTATTCATATACAATTTCAGCAATTAAATTCTCCCACATTCCTAACTCTTTAAATATTAGAAATTAATTTACTTATTTCAGTGAATGTCTTACTTTAGAATATCATCAGAATTAATCAAAAGGATGAATCTAGATGCCAAGGAAAGTTTAATTTTATTATTTAGTCTATACAGTCATCTCATTTTATAAAATGACAGATGGGAGTAGACTTCAGATAGACAACATCTTATTCAAGTCATTCCAAATAACAACACTCTTCTTCAAAATTGACAATTGGAGATCATTTTATCTTTTCTAGGAGACATTTATTCATGGGGAATTCACAATCTCTTAAAACAAATAATTCTGCATCAAGATAACTAAAATTATTAGGAAACTGTTACTTGTATTAGATTGACCCTTGTGTCCCTACAACTTTTACCCAAAGTTCCCAATTCTGCCCTCTAGAGAAAAATAGAATTAACAGAAGCAGTTTTCCAAATTGTATATCCTCAATGTAGAAAGGCAAAAGGGTTTATAAAGGAGAATTAGAAAGACCTTATAAGCCATTTAGTCTTTCATCTTAATTTTATACATTAGGAAATTGGAGTTTAGAGTGTTTATGTGACTTTCCCAAAGTTACACAAATAGTAAGTAATCAAAGTACCTTTAGACACAAGTGCTCTGATTTTAAATCCTCTTTCCTCTGTACCATTCTAATCTCTATTTTTTTTTCAGCCTCTGGGTGTCATATGCTATGTGTAACAGCATAAAAATGATTTGTCAAAAATTACTGGTGAGATGATCAACATAGAAATATAAATTATGTGATTATATATGTAACCTATATCATATTATCTGCCTTCTGAGGGAGGGAGGAGTGGGAAGGAAAGAAAAAAGAATAAAACAGATTTTGGACATAACTAATATGAGAATTTGTTTCTCTTAGATAAGTATATTTATTATATTTTGTATCTTTATTATATTGTTATATTACATATTATATTTTTATATATCTTAAAGGTTAAATTAAGTTTTAAAAAGTTAGTAGTGAAATTTTCTGATAATGAAGATTCAATTTATTCACTTCTTCTGTAGCAGGTGTATATTTATGAGTTAGGGGTTGGACCTTTGGTTTCATTGGCACTGGGAATTCCCAGGTCAACACTCTAGCAAGGAAGGTAGGAAATTATTGTCTTTAGAGAATTGTCCATCTTTGGCAAGAGTACTAGAGGAACAAGGGTGACAGAGCCGGCATTATCAGACAGTTGTTGAACTAGTCCCTCTTGGAATTGCCACTGACTCTTTATCTGGGGTCCCAGGATGCTTCTGTGGTTTGTCTTTGCCGTATAGTGTTTAGATGCATATGATTTTAGTGACTTTTAAAATAAATTCATTGCAATTAAACTGATTCAAGAGAAGGGATTTTTTAACATGAATTTAGGCAGAACATTATTTGTATGGTGAAGTTCATCTTAGCTAAAGGTAATTGAATAATCAGATTAGAAGAGGAGAGAATTTCCCTTGAGGTCAACAACCTATAAGCAGATAACTTTGGTACTAAATAGTATGTTCTAGAGAAACATCTGGCATATTGATGATAAACTCCCCTAAAGATTTAGATGCCTGAACTGCAAAATCAGTAACAACGCTCTCAAAAACATATACACAGACTGATAAGTTTTGCTTGAGGTAAAAGTGGAATAATTGGGGAATAAATCACTATAATTATTATTTTTCTGCAGAAGGTGTTGCAAATTACAGATATAGTTAAGCACATGGTAATAATCATAAAGGGTATGCCATTCTAATAAAATCTTTATAATATTAATTATTTAAAATTGCAAATCACACTTTACTTTTAAAGCTCAAACTTCTTCACCAGGGAATTTATTATCGAATTCAGAATCATGATTAGATAATGAGTAGAAATTACAAACTTATAATTTGAGAATCTCCTGCTGTCTACCTCGTTTGCAGGGTAGGAGGGTTGGGACTCTGATTTAGTCAATGTCAATAATTCCATCCACTGATCCAGATTGGCAACTTATGAGGACCTTAAATTCTTAGAGACTTGTTTGTGAGACAAACTATTGAGAGAAGTACCCATGTCAGTGAAGATAAAATATATTGGGGAAGGAATTAACCTCATGTATTGATCCCTAACTCTGAGGCTGGTTTTCTATGCAATAACTTGTACCTCAATACATATATTTTACTATATACCCATTTTTGTTATATAAAGCCTAAAATTCACTATTATGTCACTGAAAAAATATTTTGTTAAGATGCCTACTTTTGTTAGTGCTTATGAAAGCAGAGGACATCACAAGCCCCACCAAACTCTTATGACTCCAAACCCTAAATACCTTTCTGTCTAGTGCTCTTGGAGTTAGAGTAGAAAACAACTGAAATCAAAATGAACCAAGATGCTTCATGAGTTTCTCTGTTGGATGAAGGGTGCTCTGGGAAATATACTCTTCACTTCTATTACCTTTAATTTACTTCTTTTTTAGACTGTCTCCCCATCTCCCCCAGTCTCATCTGATCCAAATTGATTGGCATAGGAGCTTTGACCTGTTCCATTCTCTGATTTCTACCAAACCTCTTCCCAGCTGTGTGACGCTGGGCAAATCCCTTAACCCTACTTTCCTGTTTCCTCATCTATCAAATGAGCAGGAGGAGGAAATGGCAAACCACTCCAGTATTTTTGCAAAGGAAACCCCAAATGGGGTCACAATGAATTGGACATAACTGAAATAACTGAAACAAACCAAAAGAGAGTATTTGGAAGGAATCAACCAATTAGATGATTAAGAGAATTCTTTCTTGTTATAGACAAACCCCGATAGAGACGAGTCAATAATGCAGTCTGAATTAATTATAGACCCACTGATGGATTTTATGTGCTTTTTTCTGAGAATAAGAAATAGAAATTTTATTATATAAATTAAAAGGGGCTTATCAATAAGCAAAGTGACTTCTGGACAATAAAATCTTAGACCCAAGAAGTTTCAGAGTCATTGTCTAAGCTTTGGAGGGAGCATTCCGTTGTGCATACCATATTTGTTCATAATCATTTGTAGGTTTTCTTCACGATGGGACTCACAGTTCCTTTATACAGAAATGCTTTGGCCTTTGTATCATCAGCACTTTGCACAGTGCCTGACACATGAACGGCACTTAAGAAAGGCTTGTTGACTCATTAATTTACTTCAACTACATCAGTAGAAGGAATACTCACATTAAAAAAAATCTTAGAAACTTGAAATATTGGAGGTAATAAAATTAAGATGCCAGGAATCATCATGGACTGATCAGGTTCTGGCCTAGGAATTGAGAAGTCCCAGATTCTGGCCTCTGTTCTGGCAGTCTAGAAGTTGTATCATCCTGGAGTCATTTGAACTCAGAATAACCTACTCAGATTAACTCCAAATACTCAGCATAACTCCAAATCACTTGGTCTCAGAATAGCGATTGATCTGCATTGGTAAGGGGAATTTCTTTACTAGAAGTTCCAAATAAAAGCATAGCTCCAGAATAAAATAACTGAAAAAAATAAGCAAATGTACAAATGTAGTGCTCTACTGAGAGTAGGAATTGTGAAGAATTTGATAATACCAACAACTAACAATTTTATAGTCGATTAAAATTTGTCTTTTGCTGCTCATTAAAAAAATCTCTGATGTACATTTCATTTTACATATAACGTACCTATTGAACAGATAGCCTAAAACTCAACTGATTTACTTAAAATGATAATAAAAATCAAAACTCAATTGTAAATATCCAAAACGAGGTAATACCAACAAGTTGGTTCTGCAGTTTATGATTCACAAGTGAATGGAACTTAATTCATCCTTATTTTACAGAAGAGAAAGTTGAGATTTGGAGAGATGAACTGAATCATCCACGTTCACAAAGTAAGCAAGTGTATGGGGCAGAGAGAAGCCCAGGTCTTGCCACCTTCAGTTCTAGGGTTCAATCTCTTGTGCCTCCCTTTTCTCATCATTAAAAAGGTACTGACAAAGCAATATTCATCTGGTTCATGAGGTAGGCAAGTTCAAATTGCTTTTCATAATGATGCCATGAATGCCTGCGTCAATGCCATCTTAAATTCACTGAGGCGTTTAGACTTCGTATCCTTAGGATCCAGGGAGCTCTGGGTTATAGAAAATAGCCATTCCCAAGGCAAAGAAGACACAGAGCTCCATCCCAGCGAGCTGCTGCAGATGGGGGACTTTGTTCCCAAAGAAGAATGAGTAGGTGAAGAGACTAAAAGATTGAGTCAATGCATCCCCTTGAAGAACAAATGTCCTTCGCAGGAAAAGCGTTCTGTGGCAGGAGCATCTTTGGTGTTATTCCCTGCAGATTCCCTAGTGCACAGGCCAGCCTAAAGGGAAACAAGTCACTGGAGCATTTCTGGGCACTTGCAACAAGTCAACAGGCTTGCCATGAAGAGAAACATCTTTATAAAGGCAGCTTGAGGTGTGCTGGGGGCACCATGTGCAGAAGGTTCAAGGCAGATCTTGAGAAAACCCTGAAGATTTGTAATGAGGTCATGGCTGCTGAATAATGTGCATTCTAATGGCTTAAACTATTTGTGTACTTATTTTTAAATGCAGTTCTTACATCAACTTCAACTACCTCCAGGGAATCATTTTATTTCCTATTTAATTTCAGGTGTTGCAAGTGCCTTCCAGTTGTTATAAATTATGCATGGTATTCACACTTGCAGGATCTATTCTTTGCTGGGCATGAATTTTATTTTAAACTGAGTATCTCATAGATCTTGCCAATTCTGGTTCTTGCTGTGGTCACCTAATCTGGGTTGAGTTGTTTTTACAATGGACCCTGTTGAAAAAGTACAACATGATTACTTCTTTAAACATAGCTTACCTCCTGAGCAGATAGCCCTAAAGTCAATCAACACACTCCAGGAGGATAATGAAAAGCAAGAAGGAATTGTAGATATCTGAAGGTAGGTAATACAAATGAAGGCAAACCAATTCTTTGGTGTATGAGTTGGAAGTACATATACACACATGCATACCAAAAAACCCCACTGTTATAGATTTCCTTTTTATATATAAATTGCCTACAGAACAGATAACCTAAAATTCAACCCATATACATGAAGAAAATAATAAAAATCAAGACAAAATTGTAAATCTCTAAAAGTAGGTAAAAGAAGGAACCCAGCTTTTCAGTTTATGAGGCACAAGTGAACATTATCTTTATATATATATATATATATGTATATATGCATATAATTAAATTATATATAATCTATTCATATATAATATAATTAATGTCTCTACTATAAACATATATAAATGTACGTGTATACTGTGTAATTGGGATTTGCTCCCCAGAACGCTAAATTCCAGCTTCCCATGTTCCCTCTCACATTACATGCTAATATAGGGAGGATATAAGTTTTTTGTAACTGCGTTTCTCTCTTTTTTTCAATTGTTCCTGGCTGGGAAATCAGGCGTTTATGCCAGGCAGGAGAATCGACACACCTGGGTTTACTTTTTGTTAGAAAATTAGATTTGACCCGGTCAAGATGGCGGCGTAGAAGCAGCCAAAGTTCAGACCTCCGAAACCCTTCCTTACCGATCGCAAACAGAGTGCTCCTAGGACACCAGAATTCAAGCTGAACAACAGGGTAGACCTGGGGAAACCTCCTCTTGGACCTGGATCAAAAGGTACCACACCCCAAAAGCCAGAACCCCAGATCACTCGGATCTAAGGGGTAGACAGAAGATCCCAGGACCCCCCCCCCAACCCAGAGTGCTGAGCCCACTCAGCAGCGGGAACCTCAGGGCTCTGACGACTCACCTTGAAAGCAACCCGAGCCAGTCTCCGGGGCGCCCAACACAGACGGCAGGGAACCATAGAGAGAAGGAGGGAACCTGTGGCCCCCTGGCTGGGTCCTTCCATCTGAGTCTCAAGGGAGGTCCCAGCTTTGGGGCACCAGCTGAACCCAATCCTATCAGGAGCCCTCAGAGTTACTGAAAGGACAGAAAACTCAGGGCTGGCAAAGGGGTTGCTCCGAAGAGCTTACCTTGAAAGTAACCCGGGCCAGTTTCCAGGCATTCAACACAGACTGTGGAAGAGGAGGTGGCTGCTTTTCTTTTTCTTCCTTTTTTTGGCTCCAGGATCATTCGGCCCACACCACCTGAACCTAATCCCATCAGGAGCCCTCGGACCCCAGGCAAGCCACGACCCCTCCCCCCTTAGAGAGCTGGGTCTTCTGAAAGAACAGAAACCTAGAGGCGAAGTCAAGATGGCAGCCTAGAAGGAGCATAGACCTGGCAGCCTGGCCAGAGCTTTGGAGATCCTACGGAGTAAGACCTTCTGGGCCTCAACTGACAGAAAGAAGGCAGGAGTGGCAATCATGATATCTGATAAAGCCAAAGCAAAAATAGACCTGATCAAAAGGGATAGGGAAGGTAATTATATTTTGTTAAAAGGGACTATAGACAATGAGGAAATATCACTAATCAACATGTATGCGCCAAATAATATAGCACCCAAATTTCTAATGGAGAAACTAGGAGAACTTAAGGAAGAAATAGACAGTAAAACCATATTAGTGGGAGACTTAAACCAACCATTATCACATTTAGATAAATCAAACCAAAAAATAAATAAGAAAGAGGTGAAAGAAGTGAATGAAATCTTAGAAAAATTAGAATTAATAGACATATGGAGAAAAATAAATAGGGATAAAAAGGAATACACCTTCTTCTCAGCACCACATGGCACATTCACAAAGATTGACCATACAGTAGGTCACAGAAACATGGCACACAAATGCAGAAAAGCAGAAATAATGAATGCAGCCTTCTCAGATCACAAGGCAATAAAAATAATGATCAGTAATGGTACATGGAAAACCAAATCAAAAACTAATTGGAAACTAAACAATATGATACTCCAAAATCGTTTAGTTACAAAAGAAATCATAGAAACAATTAATAATTTCATCGAGGAAAATGACAATGGCAAGACATCCTTTCAAACCTTTTGGGATGCAGCCAAAGCGGTAATCAGAGGTAAATTCATATCCCTCAGTGCATATTATTAACAAACTATAGAGAGCAGAGATCAATCAATTGGAAATGCAAATAAAAAAAAAAAAACTTGAAAGTGACCAAATTAAAAACCCCCAGCAGAAAACCAAACTAGACATCCTAAAAATTAAGGGAGAAATTAATAAAATCAAAAGTGATGGAACTATTGATTTAATAAATAAGACAAGAAGCTGGTACTTTGAAAAAACAAATAAAATAGACAAAGTACTGGTCAATCTAATTAAAAAAAGGAAGGAAGAAAAGCAAATTAACAGCATCAAAGATGAAAAGGGGGACATAACCTCTGATGAAGAGGAAATTAAGGCAATCATTAAAAATTACTTTGCCCAATTATATGGCAATAAATATACCAATTTAAGTGAAATGGATGAATATATACAAAAATACAAACTGCCTAGAATAACAGAAGAAGAAATAGAATTCTTAAATAATCCCATATCAGAAAATGAAATCCAACAGGCCATCAAAGAACTTCCTAAGAAAAAATCCCCAGGGCCTGATGGATTCACCAGTGAATTCTATCAAACATTCAGAGAACAGTTAATCCCAATACTATACAAACTATTTGACATAATAAGCAAAGAGGGAATTCTACCAAACTCCTTTTATGACACAAACATGGTACTGATTCCAAAACCAGGCAAGTCAAAAACAGAGAAAGAAAACTATAGACCAATCTCCCTAATGAATATAGATGCAAAAATCTTAAATAGGATACTAGCAAAAAGACTCCAGCAAGTGATCAGAAGGGTCATCCACCATGATCAAGTAGGATTTATACCAGGGATGCAGGGCTGGTTCAATATTAGGAAAACCATATATCTCCAACACAGCTCAGCAGCAAGAACTAGAAAGAGAAATCCCATTCAAAATCACCTTAGACAAAATAAAATACCTAGGAATCTATATCCCAAGACAAACACAGGAACTATATGAACATAACTACAAAACACTCGCCACACAACTAAAACTAGACTTGAGCAATTGGAAAAACATTAACTGCTCATGGATAGGACGAGCCAATATAATAAAAATGACCATCCTACCCAAACTTATTTATCTATTTAGTGCCATACCCATGGAACTCCCAAAAAATTTCTTTACTGATTTAGAAAAAAACATAACAAAATTCATTTGGAATAACAAAAGATCAAGGATATCCAGGGAAATAATGAAAAAAAAAACACAAATAAGGGGGGCTTTGCAGTCCCAGACATCAAACTAAATTACAAAGCAGCAGTCATCAAAACAATTTGGTACTGGCTAAGAGACAGAAAGGAGGATCAGTGGAATAGACTGGGGGCAAGCGACCTCAGCAAGACAGTATACGATAAACCCAAAGATCCCAGGTTTTGGGACAAAAATCCACTATTCGATAAAAACTGCTAGGAAAATTGGAAGACAGTGTGAAAGAGATTAGGAATAGATCAACACCTCACACCATACACCAAGATAAATTCAAAATGGGTGAGTGACTTAAACATAAAGAAGGAAACGATAAGTAAATTGGGTAAACACAGAATAGTATACATGTCAGACCTTTGGGAGGGGAAAGACTTTAAAACCAAGCAAGACATAGAAAGAATCACAAAATGTAAAATAAATAATTCAACTACATCAAACTAAAAAGCTTTTGTACAAACAAAACCAATGTAACTAAAATCAGAAGGAAAACAACAAATTGGGAAAAAATCTTCATAAAAACCTCTGACAAAGGTTTAATTACTCAAATTTATAAAGAGCTAAATCAATTGTAAAATAAATCAAGCCATTCCCCAATTGATAAATGGGCAAGGGAAATGGATAGGCAGTTCTCAGCCAAAGAAATCAAAACTATTAACAAGCACATGAAGAAGTGTTCTAAATCTCTTATAATCAGAGAGATGCAAATCAAAACAACTCTGCGGTACCACCTCACACCTAACAGATTGGCCAACATGACAGTTATGGAAAGTAATGAATGCTGGAGGGGATGTGGCAAAGTTGGGACATTAATTCATTGCTGGTGGAGTTGTGAACTGATCCAACCATTCTGGAGGGCAATTTGGAACTATGCCCAAAGGGCGACAAAAGAATATCTACCCTTCGATCCAGCCATAGCACTGCTGGGTCTGTACCCCAAAGAGATAATGGACACAAAGACTTGTACAAAAATATTCATAGCTGCGCTCTTTGTGGTGGCCCAAAACTGGAAAACGAGGGGATGCCCATCAATTGGGGAATGGCTGAACAAATTGTGGTATATGTTGGTGATGGAATACTATTGTGCAAAAAGGAATAATAAAGTGGAGGAATTCCATGGAGACTGGAACGATCTCCAGGAAGTGATGCAGAGCGAGAGGAGCAGAACCAGGAGAACATTGTACACAGAGACAAACACACTGTGGTATAATTGAACGTAATGGACTTCTCCATTGGTGGTGGTGTAATGTCCCTGAACAATCTGCAGGGATCTAGGAGAAAAAACACTATCCATAAGCAGAGGACAAACTGTGGGAGCAGAAACACCGAGAAAAAGCAACTGCCTGACTACAGTGGTTGGGGGACATGACAGAGGAGAGACTCTAAACAAACACTCTAATGCAAATATTAACAACATGGCAATGGGTTCGAATCAAGAACACGTGATACCCAGTGGAATCACTTGTCGGCTATGGGGGGTCGGGGGGAGGAAAAGAAAATGATCTTTGTCTTTAATGAATAATACATGGAAATGATCAAATAAAATCCTATAAAATTTAAAAAATATTAGATTTGAATTTCTATTTCTTTTAGTTTATTTTCTACTTCAAGTGATTATTAATGAACTTTATGATATATAATACTTGGAGTTATTAGATATTAATTTAAATTTTACACTGTACATATACGTGGAGAGAGAGAGAGAGAAAGAGAGAGAAAGAGAGAGAGAGAGAAAATGAAATCCTCTACTTTACCTAAAAGAGGGAGAGAATTGTTTTCTCTTCACAGAGCCTTCTCTACCCTTTCTACACTATTCTGAATCCCTTTTGCAGAAAAGTTATGAAAAAAAAATCCCCCACATTCAGTGCCTCTCCTTCCTCATTTCCTTCTCAACAACTTGAAACCTGGCTACCAGTCCCATCACTCAACTAAAACACTCTCTTCCTGGTATCCAATGGCCAGATCCAATGGTATTGTCTCAAACTACATGACACTTTCTCTTTCAGAAGTTTTTGATACTGTCAATTACCCTCTCTCTGCCATATTTTCTCCTGCTTGGACTTTGTACCTGGTGGGTTTCATGTTGTTCCATCCATTAGACTATGAACCCCTTGAGAGTAGAGTTCCATTTTGTTTTTCTTTTATCTTCAGTTCTTAACATAGTGTCTGGCACATGGTAAATGCTTAATGAATATTAGTTGGCTCACTGACTTCTCTGACAGTAATCTTGCTCTTTCCATCTGACTTCCTGCTCATTCTCAGTCTCCTTTGCTAAATCTCTCTCTGTTTCTTAGTTCCTAATGGTGACTGTCCCTTCAGTCTTATTTCTGCTCTTCCGTGTTCATTTTTAATAATCTTGTCAACTCCCAGCTATCATTTTATGCTGGTGACTCTCAAATCAAGATATTTAGACTTAATATTTCTCCTGGACTTCACCTCCTTCTAAATTTCCCTACTTAAAACATAAGAAATCATTATCTTATTCCCTACCCTTTCCCTTTCTTCAAACATTACCATTTCTGATGAGGATTCCACCATCCATCTAATTACCCAGGTTTACAATGTCAAAATTAACCTGGATTCTTCCCTTTCCTTTCACATCCAAGTATTTGTAAATTGCTATTGATTCTACCTCATAAGACTGTTCCTAATCATACTAACTGTGTGTTCACTACTCTAATTATTAACTATTGAAAATGCTCATGTTTATTTCTTCTGCTCCTAATTTCACCTGCCTTCTACATGACTCATGTTGACCTATCAGACAATTTTCCTCATTTACAGGGAAAACCATAGTAATACTACTTTTCTGAATCTTCAGCGACATGATTTCATTTTTCATCTCTGATCTCTGAAAGGTAGGTAGGTGGACCAGTGTTTAGCATGAGGGATTTGGAGTCAGAAAGAGTTGAGTTCAAATCCAGCCTCAGACACTTACTTGCTGTGTGGCCCTGGGCAAGTTACTTAAGTCTTTTTGCTCAAGTTCCCCTATCTGTATAATGTGTAAAAATTAAAATTAATACACAACATCAAATATTACATTTTGTAATATTTATTAATGATCACTAGAAGTAAAGGAATAAAAAAGTCATTATTTAACAAAATAAAGCACGTGCCCAAGCTAAATCTACCTGCTCAAAAGTCCTGATCCTCCAAAGCTGCCAACAGGAAGCAAAAACAGCTAGCCATGGAAGACCACCCAATTTATCTCCTGTCTATGTCAGTACATAACACTAGGAAGTCAGTGGGCTCCTGGGAAATGTTGTCCACAGGCACAAGATTTGCAATTACACAATAAGCTGGAGAAGTAAATGATAAACCCCTCCTGAATCTTTGCCAAGTAAATCCCAAATTGGTTAAGGAAGAGCTGAAACCAAGGAACAACAAAACTGTAATCTCTACAGTCCATATCTTATGTATATTCATAGCCCTAGGATCCATTTGCTCCTTATCTCCACCTCTCAATAGTTTTGCCTTTCTTCAAGTTTCAAATAAGGTTCTGCCTATTCTCTGAAGCATTTTACTCTCCCTCCTATTGATCTTCTGTTCCTCAGTTTGCCTTGCATTCTCCTTCTGTCTGTTTTGAACACATCCTCATCCTCCAATAGGATAAGGCTTCAGTGGAGAAAAGAATGCTGTCTTTTTGTCTTTGTTTGCCCAATGCCTAACATAGGGCTTAACACATACAAATAATGAATGTTCCTATGATTTATTGGGTATGGAAACATGTTGGAGGAAACACTACTGTACTTATCCTATTTGACATTTTCTTTTCAATGTATAGGCATTGAAAGTGGATTGGACATTGATAAGTTGAATGAGTTAACTTACAGAGAGAACATGAAAGAGATGGAGCATGAACCCCATCTTCAAGTCAATTTTCTAGTCACTTTGGGGAAAGGCAGTGGATAGAACACTGGGCTTAGAATCAGGAAGACTCATCTTCATCAATTCAAATTTGGCCTCAGACAATTACTAGCAGGGTGTATCTCGGCACATCAATTAACCCTGTTGGCCTCAGTTTCCTCATCTGTAAAATGAGCTGCAGAAGGAATGGTAAACCATTCCAATGTCTTTGCCAGCAAAACCCTAAATGATGATACACACAAAAAAATTGGAGCTGACTGAAACAACTCACTATACCCTGCTCTGTCTTTTATGGGTCTTGACCTGACATACTCAGTGCTAAATAAATAACTATTGAATTAAATCAAATAAGATCCTCCTCTAAAAGAGTACATAATTCACATATATGCTATAGAGACAGAGGAATGTCTTCCATAAGACTCTGGCCAAGGGATTTCCATGAGATGTGACTTTCTGGCTCCCTTCCTCTAATTTGAAAGTTTTTTTCTCCTATTTTAACCAACTAAATATGACCATTGGTTAATTCAACTGCTACTACAACCCTGTAACTGTCTCACTTCACAATTATATTTGACAAGAGAGATACATTTTGATAAGTGGCTTATAATAGGGTGTAGATAATGTTTCATTTTTAAAATTCATCCTTTTTAGCCCTGTCTTTTTTTTTTAATTTGGCCCTCCTTCCCTGAAAACCCTCTATTTTATCCACAGATATATAATTAAAGGGTAGACAAAAATAGTACCCTTATTCCATTTTCCAAAAAGCAGGAGGATAACACATCCTTCCTTCGGATCAAATATTCTTATTATGAGCAATTATGCTTCTGTCTGGAGTTTGAGCAAACTTATCCAAAGTAACCCCATTAGCCCTTTGTGGATTAGCTAGCCTGAGGTAGACCCCTTGATTATAGAAGAGCTGTTCCATCTTGGGATTGAATTACCTGAGGATAAGTTCTTGATACAAAGATGTATTATCCCCCTTTCTTTACATTACTAGGAACTACAGGTTGTTGCAATTTTCTAATCTGATCTCAAACATTTGAAATCCCCTTTCCTTTCTAAACAGCAGCAGATGCAGTTGCCATTCCTTATGATATCGAGGACTTAATGACAATAGTCCATTCAAGGGTCACATTTATCTCTGAAAACATGGAAAAATTAGATGGAATGTCACAAGGTGACTTACAGGCATTTCTTCTGATAATGGCCCCACCACCTATGCCAAATACACGAGAATCCAGGAATCGGAAGGAATTCAAAGGTAGCTTGACATTCCAAGGGTCCTTGTAAGTGAAAAGACATGTGTCTTTGATGGAATAACTGATACCCTCTTTGCCAGTTCCTCCAGATGCTGCCACTTCTTATACAGATGGAGTCCCAGTCAGTTTTCTTTTCTCCAGGTGCTGTCTCCTCAAAGACATTAGACAATCATAGGGAAACACAAAGAGAGGGAAAAAACAGAAAGCAACAAGAACTCTTTTCCTCTCTCTGCTCCTGGACCCAGTCTTCTCAGTAAAATGTAACTTCCTTGAGAGCAGATATCTTCTTTAGTATTAATATTATTCAGTCATTTCAGTCTTGTCTGACTCTTCATGACCCCATTTGGAATTTTCTTGGCAGAGATATTGGAATGATCCTTCTCCAGTTGATTTTACAGATGAGAAAATTGAGGCAATCAGGGTTAAGTGACTTCTTCAGGGTCACATAGCTTGTAAGTGTCTGAGAACAGTTCAAACTCAAAAAGATGGAGTCTCCCTGACTCCAGACCCAGTACTCTATCCACAGTACCAACCAGCAACTTATCTTCCATTATAGAAAGAACAAAACCAATTTGTTTGAACCAGTTTTTTTTTTCTCTTTCTGTTCTTGGAAGACTTCTTAAATTTTTTTCTCCTTCAGGAAGAAACTAATCATTTGACATGAGTTTAGACTAAATATTTTGGTAAAAAATAATCTATTTGAAAGAGGATGTTCACTGAATAAGTGGAATTCATCTTAAATCACACTCATACACAGTATACTCACACACACAGCGATAAGTTAAGTGAAACATTATTTGGTTAAGCAAAAGGAACACAACATCTGCACCTACAGAATGAAGACATAAAATAGGCTATTATCAGAGAATACCAACTATTCTCTAATATTTCGATATTGTTGTGGGTATAGAATTGCTATGAATATATGATCTAGTGTTACAAATCACAAGGCATTCATTCATATTTGCTTGTCCTGGGATAATCACTTCCATGTCTTCCCAGAATTCCATAACAAATGTCCATAGTTGGATATTTTCTTGAGATTCCTTAGCACTGTCAGTACTCAAGGACCAAGTGATGTATCATTTACCATGTAAACAATCCTTTTGTTCATGTTCCTTTCTTAAGCAATATATTCACTATACTATTCCTTGTGCTGAATAATTTATTTATAGTGTGTTTCACTAGTAATGGGGGAGTAAAACTAAAACAAATGGCCACAAAAATAGTGGCCTCCACCTTTCTCTCATTTTGGGTCCTTTCCAATTTCTCGGTTTTTAATCTTATTTTTCTACCATAGAGATACTCAACTCATCTCATAATATTAGCTTGCTTTCTCTAGTTGAAAAGAATAACAAGACATCTTCTGCATCCCCAGGGCCCTACTTTAAGTTGTAGGCATCTACAAAAGAGCACTAATCACATTAATTTAAACATTAAGTCTCCAATGTTGTCACAGAGAAAAAACATTTAAAATAAAGATAACTCCTAATTAATCTTATTAGAGGACACTGTTCTTTGAATCCTTTCGACATAAATGACAACAGGTCAATGCCTGATGCACTTTGAAAACTTTAAAAAATGCATTAATCTAAGATCTTTAATTTAATGTAATTTTAAGTGTTAGGAAATTCATTTGTTTTCCTTTACTTCTGCGATTTTGTGTAATGGTTGCCATGGTCTTTTGTTTTACAAGAAAAGAAAAGATGCTAATCTTTTCAATGTGCTGAAGTTCAAGTATGGTCAGGCTGGGAGATCATCTCTGGGCTAAATGAATCAGGCCAGGTTTGCTGAAGTAGTGACACAAACCACCAGCTTTGTTAGCCCAAAGCCGCTGAGAGTGAAATCTTTGTAATATTTGAAGAAGAATTTCTTCTCCTCATCCATCAGTCCCAGACAAAAGGGTTTGTTTGCAGTCGGTTCAGCCAACAAATGGATTCTTCAAATCCCTGGATGAGGTGAAAGATATTCCAACTAAACAGAACAATGAACACCCAAAACATCAATGACAATAAATCCAAATAGTAAATATGGACAATGGAAATGGGTGTATTAACCAAATATAATCCTTACATGGATCAAAAAGCTGGGGCATGAGTAGATGAGTAGTTTTCAAATCGTGTTCTAAAAATAGTTTATTAAAAAAATGTGATCTGGAGGGGAGATCTATCAAAAGTCAACATTTAAATCTTTTGTTCTGTCCTTGGTCCATTTGTCCATTCTTGTTTCCCCAAATTAAACACTTAAAAGTGAAAGGGGCAACTGAGGAAGATTATATACATTTTCTGAAATAGAAATTAACATGCCTTCCACCTTCTTAGTTCATCATTTATCACTGCCAAGTCATCAAATCCACAGCCTTTTACTCTGCATCCTGATTTCATTCTCTCAACTCTGAGTTCAAATTCTGTTTCTGTAATTTTCTACTTGTGTAAGCTTCAGCAAGTTATTCACATCGGGCATCAGTTTCCTTATTTGTAAACTGAGAGAGTGGAAATAAATACCCTTTAGTGTTCCTTCTAGTTCAAAATGAATAAAACTTGCATACTTTTCTGTTTTCATTCATCTAATCTCTGTGATTCTCTATTTCTATATAATACAAATTTGACCTCATTTCTTCTTGCTATTATCTGTTATAAGTGGGTATTGTATAAATACTGGAATGTCCTTCTGGACTAATTAGCAGATGAAAATTCCATGGACTAGGCAGAGAGAAGACTAAAAATCTATAGTAGAAATATTTAAAGCTGCTTATTTCCCAGAGTTTTCTGTTGACATTTGCCACTGTATTTCTACTGCAGTATTTTAATATGTCATGTATATGACCCTAAGTTCTCAAAGGTTTTGCCAATGGGGCATGAGCTCTGGCAGGTCCTACGCAAGTGAGATGGATTTGACATCCAAGTATTAGAAGTCTCTAGTCTGATGAAGAGTCATTTATAGAGGAGGCTGGTACGTAAATATATAATGATGAACTTTTCTGCCACAACTCAAGAACATACTCTCCCCACTTGCAAAAGACTTGCATTTTGGTTGAGTAACTACCTCCAGCAGTGAAATTAGTAATTCTTGAAATATCAGTGTTTCCTATTGAAATCTTTTCATGAGAATAATTTATTGACAATTACTAATAGCTGATCAATTCTATTAATTCTGTCCTTGCAAAGAGTAAATTGAACTGCAGATGTAAATGAACATATATTTCTCGTGGTTTTTTTTTACTTGGATTTATCTAGGAGGGAATATCTCTATCATCTCTATCTATCTGTCTGTCATTTATCTGTCTATCTATCTATTATTATTATAACCCAGAATATTGACATGATTTTAATGTAAACACAGTGATGGGTTACAATGATCTGAATTGATGCCCTTAGCAGCTGCAGCATATCACTTAAATAGTCTCACTGTAGGTAGGCTTTGGTAGTTTCACTAATTAAAAACAGGTGGACTATTTGAATACAGGGGGTAATAAGAGATGTGCCATTCCCTGCTTTGGCAGTTAATGATGATAAGATCATTTACAACAGCTGGTAATTAAAGATGTTATCAACATTAGCAGAAAATTATGTGTTTCAGGACCAAAATCACTTTTATCAACCAATTTAGGTTATCTTTTTTTCCAACCTAGGAACGAAGTTTTCTTTAATAAATGGATATAATAAAGACTTGGAGTGATTGTTTTGTTGTTAAAATCTAACCTCTTAAAATAACTATAGTCAGATTGTTCTTGTTCAAAATCCTAGAGTTATCTGTTACCCTTCTTTTTGTTTATCTGCCACATCCAATAAATTGTCAAGCCCAATTGACTTTTTTTTCTCTATAATATATTTCAAATTTGTCTACTTTTTATTCCCAATGCCACTGTGCTAGATGAGCCCTCATTACCTTGGGCCATTTCAGTGGCTTCTTAACTGGGTTTATCCACTCCTGTTTCTTCTGTTCTCTAGTTAATAAGACTTTTATATTACCAAAATCCTCAGTCAACAAACTAATGAGGTTCAAATGAGCTTTTTATATTCTGGTATTTAATCTTCCTCTTGGCACAATACAATAAGTTAAAGTAACTCTAATGTTGAGTCATAAGGAAGAATGAACTAATAGTCCTAGATATAAAAAAAAAAATGAAAACATTTTTAAGCTTTTCGATGGGATCACATTGATTCCACCCCTTAACAACTTCTTTCAAGTTCATAAAATTATAATTAATATATCACTGTATAGACAAAATGCTGAACTCAATTTTTTTAAAATAACAAAATATACTAAATAATTAATTGACATAAAAGCTTTGCTCAAATATAACAAAACTAATTTTCTTCATATAATTGAGATTTTGACTCAGAGACAGGAGGATTTCAGGTCCTGCTTATCACACAAACAAGATATGTGACTGGCCTAATTACTTAAACTCTCAGCCCTCTATATAACTCTATAAGATTATAAATTGCAAAGCACCCATATGCACTGATAGAATTTTTTTTTAATCAGGGAATTATTTTTATGTCCAGCTTGATTTCTATCTTTTCCACTCCTGGAGATGCTTTGGATTCAGAAAATGACAACAAATTAAGGTTGCTGGTTTCTAGTTTCTATTCTTCCTTAATCTCTCAAAGGCATTTGACATGTTGACCAATCCCTTCTTATTGATAATCTTTTTTTTTCTTTCCTTCACCAAATTTTCCCTGTTTCCTTATGACTCTAAGTTCTCTTTTCTGTTTACCTTGTTTCTTGAAAGATCATTTTAGCTCTGAAATGCAACCTTGGAAGTATTCTCTATCCTGTGTCCTCTCAGAGTGGAGAGCTTCTCCTAGAATCTCCATTTAATGGGACCACCCAGACACACCATTTCTTTGTGCTTACTAGATGACTGTAAGGACCTCTCCAACATTCTCTTGATACCAGGTATCCTCTCTGCTCTCTTCATCTTATTTTTATGTATAATCTTCAACTATCAGAATATGAAGTCCTGGATAGCAAGAGCTATGTCTTTTTTATTGAATATTTATTTTCAGTGCTTTGCACAGTGTCTGATAAATAACAGATGCCTAATAAATGCTTGTTGATGGACTTAGTTTCTGTTTCTCCTCACATTCCCTAAATATCAATATTCTCTAAGATTTTATTCTTTGCCCTCTTTTCTGTTGTCTTTTTGTTATCTTGTTGTTAACCTAAACTTCTTTGATTTCTACTTTATTTGGATGATACAGTGACTTTGGTTGTCGCATGGAGAGGAATTCCAACCCAGGTCAAAATCAGGAATCTGTTCTCCACTTCCTAATTCCTTTTAATGATGCCATGCTTATATAATAATTTATACTATCAATGTCCTGTTTTTCTCTGCTTTTGGTCCACTAGCTGCATTCAATAAATTGTCATGCATAGCTAACTCTCTATAATGTTTCAGAATCTGTCCTCTTTTTATTCCCAATATCATCTTTCTAGAAGAGTCCTCAAATGCCTTGGACCATATATATCTATGACCTCTTAACCATGTTTGGGCTTCCACATTCTGATCTTCTTCTCTTAATATCCTTAAAGATAGGTGCCCATTATAATTCCACTGCCTCAACAATTTCAATAGTTCCCTACTATTTAAAGAAAATGGTCTAAAAATCTTAGTCTGCTGTTTATCTCACCCAAAATTTTCTTCCCAATCCTTTCACATCATCCCATTTGATATATTCAATATTTCCAACAAATAGAATTAGTCATTTATCCACAAATAATTTTAAATCAACCCTTTCATTTTTTCATATCTTTGGAAATCTATTCAACCCTGAAGTATGACTAGCAAAATTCCCTTGCGCTTCCATAACTAATTTAAATGACACCTATTCCAGAAAGCTATCCATTATCCCTATAATAGGAATCCATACCACACTGAATCCCTTAGTTTTATATTATACATTTCTTAAATACATTATAATTTATTTATTTTAAGGATATGTTTCTGTATTTCATCTCTAACTTACTTGTAGGCTAGAGATGATGAGATAGTGCTCTGTTTGTCTCTATAAATAAAATCAGTTCATAAATAATAAGTTCTTAAAAATACTTGCTGTCTTTTCAGGAACCTACTACTTCAATGAATACAGTCCTAGGGTCTATTAAAATTCTTTCTTACCAGCTTCCTGATTTCTTTAGAATTTAACCTAATTTCATTCAGGCTATAAGCATAGACTAGCTAGCAGGTCTATTATAAAATGATTTAGGATACTTTCACCTGTTCTGTTGTGATATCCCAAATGGTCCATTTTTTATTTTATGACAGAATATATGCCAATCACCTTCTCATTAGTACTGAAAAAGACTGAGAAAATGTGATCTAAGACTTTAGTCTATAAATGTATATTAACAAAATTTTAACACTAAAGACATTAGTAAATCAAATAGCACTTAGCTGAAAGCTATTCCACACTCTGCATACAGTTTGCAATGGCTTAGAAACTATCTTTCCCCATTTGTCAGCATTGAACCACCCAGCAGACTATTAGCCTGTAAAATTACATTTGTATTGCTTATGATTTCTTTTATATTTAAGACTTTGCATAAAAACCACTGCAATCCAAACATGAGCAATTGGATTTAAGTTCAGAGTGGTTTAATTATAAAATGCAAAAAGCCTCATAGTCAGACAGAAAAAAAAAAAAACCTGAAACATTGATGCAAATTCAGATCTTTTTAGAAAAATGTAAAATGAATTTTTTATTTATAAAAAATAATTGTACATTAGATTCAATTACATTTGACACATATATATCCATTTATATTAACTTAAATGTGTGATTTTGATATTGTATCTGATGGCAAACAATTAAGTTGAAGTTAAAGAGCTTTAGATATTTAAACAAAATTAGTAGATTGTGAGATTATACCTATGATTTCTATTTTCCACTCATCTCTGTAGTTAAAATGTGCTATTTCTCTATCTTCCTCTTTAATATTTAGAAGCCGTAGTAAGTGTTCAGTAGTTTAAGTAATAGCCTTTGCCTAGAACCTCATCATGGTTCTTATTTGGGAAGTTTTAGGAAGAGACAGTGAAAGATTTAACTCACCAATGAGTACTATCCCCAAAGTATCAGACTCTTACGTAAAACTGTGAGTGCTCTGTACCTGTAAATCTAAGGAAGAAGACTAGACAGCCTTTTGCTTGCTTATCATAGAAGGAAAGCATGCTTTAGGTAGAGATTGGACAAATTGACTTTGATGTTCTTTTTCAAGTCTAAGAGTCTAGGTTGCTAAATATGGAAAGGAGAAACAGTGATATTGTTTACATACTAGCCAAAGCTATGGGTTAACAATAATCATAATTAATAATATATTATATGCATATAAAATATAATAATAATTTATAATATAATATAACATAACAGGAGTGTATGGGGTGCTCAGGGAGGGGAAGTATCTCTGGTATGGAGGGCTTGTCGTGCCCTCCTAGGGCAGCTCTCCAGCCTGTGACCCCCACCTGACACCCAGCTCTCACTTGTGGCTCCCAGTAGCTGCTAGCATGCGGCAGCGGCCACACCCCGGGCAATGGCTTAGACAGGCCAGCTAAACCTTGTGAGGGTAGCCATTGGGTCATCGACCCCTGGTGAACCAGGGCTTTGCTCACCCAGCATGTGAAGACTGCTTCGGCGGAACAGGCAGAAGAAACCAACAAGAAGGTTCAACGGCTGAGAGGGCGACGCAGCAAAGCACTGTGGAGTGCTCAGGGCGTGTTGGAGCACAAAAGACAACACAGCCATCCAATGCCGCTGAGGAAGTCTCCAGGTGTAACGACTTTTCGTGCCACTGGACCCAGGCTTCCAATGCTGAGAGAGTGGGACTGTCTCTGTGCATCGGCTTTCCCACTTAAATCTTCATGCACAGGTGTCTTTGTGCACAAAAAGACAATCATCATCCTCGGTTCGAGAGACAACCAACAACAATAACATAACATAACATGATATAACATTAATATAATATAACATAATAATCTCACATTATAATATAATAAATATAACATAACATAACAACATAATATAATATAACATACTATACTATACTATGATATGGTATGATATAATATGATATTATATGATATAATATGATATAATATAATATAATAATACAATACAATATAATATATTATGCTATGATATGATATATGATATGATATAACATAACATAACATAATATAACATAACATAACGTAACATAACATAATATAATATAATATAATATAATAATATAATATAATATAATTAATACTAATGTGATAAATTGTCTGATAGGGCCTATATTTGTATTGCTTTAGCTTATGTATTTCTGTGATCTCTACCAATTAGCATATACCTGGGTAATCCTTGCAAATCTCCAAATAACCATGATGAAATGAGCTAAAAATTGCTGCATTTATATCTTAGGAAGTTTGGAACACTATTTTATTAGTCATTTTCATTATGATTCAGTGTGAAAAATCATAAATAGAAATTGACCATATTGAAAATATCCAGATTCATCTGCTTATTGACAAAGAGGACCTTCACAGTTTCAGAGAAAAAATTGTGCTCAATAATAATATATGTATAAATATAACATATATGCTAATATATGTGAATGTGGTATATATGAATGTCTTCAAGCCAATATTTATATTCATATATATGCATATATGATTGAGTTTAAAATGTTTTCCAAAAAAGTTTATGGTTTTGTATGATTTTGCTCTTGTTTTAAAAGTTAACTAGGGTTTTAATGTCTTATTCTTTGCTTGTCTGGATTAACCCAATCACTGTGGCATGGCTGACTTTCTCATTGAGGAGAAGGATGTGCAACATGATTCATTTTGCCACCATCAAGTTCCTCTTCCACGGCTTCTTCATATCATCAGGGTTACCTTGAATTGTTAAAGTTCTGCTACTAGGATATATTCTCTCAAGGTCCTATTGACATTGAATTTATTCAAATATGCCCCCGATAGTGTTATACTACAGTATATTTAAAAGGAGCTCATCTTACTGGATAGAGTGTGATAGACTTCTTACCCATCTAGCAAATCAGATATTTTTAGATGCATTTCATCTACTGAGTTATAGAAGAAATGTAAATTTTGTTGATGGAGAATCAAACACAAATCATGGATCCTTCAAATGTGGAAGAAAGTAAACTAATTTAATTATTAAGTCAGTGTCAGGCCATTTTAAAACCTGCTTTAAAAATTCTTAACTAGGCTACTTTTCTCATTATTTAAGTGAAAGATTTTTTTCCACTGAAATTAAATTTTGTATAGTCTAGTAAGATTAAGGGGATATGTCTACTAGTTTCTAAATGGATCTATATCCTCATTGGTACAAGCAATGAATCTCATAAAGAGGTCACAACCATTCAAATTTTCACCATTATAACTTATGATTATGAGTAATATGGTAATTGGTTCCAGCTTAATGGTAATATGCATTGGAAATCCTAATAATATGACTGTCACAGGGTTTATTAATTTTTCCCTAATTAGGACCTAGATGTACTTCAAAGGGGAGTGATTTTATTGGTAAGGGTAGTCTATAAATGAATACTACAACCACTCCATGCTTTAATATACAGTTTTAAATCACTTTCCATATTTTTGAAGAAAAAATAAACATAGCCTATAGCACTGAGCTTCTATCAAACTTTTATAAGCTTCTCTTAGGCACACATTCCAAGCCTGTGCCCATGCTTGATTATTTTTTTCAGCTTGAGAGGAGGTCCTAGAGAGTGGTTTTGCATTGGCACAGCCTTCCGATTTGAAGGAGTTACCTCTGTGGTAAAGGCATGTATCCTAGTAGAACTTTGGATTCTGGACATGGAGCTGATTTTCTTAGAAAATGTGACATCTCATTTGCAATTCACTGTGTTAACCAGAGAACTTTGTGCTACTTATCATAGTTCCCAAAAATGACTCATATTTATTCTCCATTAATGACACCCAGACACACGATCCTGAAAATGAGAAAGGGATCCTTTGATAAATTAGTCCAAGTTCATGGTCTTCAGAGGCCATGATGTAACAATCTCTAATTCTACAGTTCCACCTATTGGCCAAGGTCCAGCTTTATTCCAAGTTATTGTTTGGTTATTTACAAGATAGAGCAAGAAAACATGATTAGTGAAGACCACTGAGAATCTATAAATCAAAAATGGCTGGATGGAAAAGTAAACAGAGCCTTGAAGTGTCTTGATACATATCAAAAATATATATGTCTCTCTCTATATCACTGTTGGCATTATATTCTTGAAGGGTTCAGCAGAAATTAAGAATAGGAGGATGGGCTACAGTTAGAGATGAGGAACCCATCTTCCACTCTTCCCACTAACACTGATTTGCTTGCTTTATTAATCACTGTGCCATACAATGGAAATAAAGACTCAAAGAGAGATATGTAATATCTCTTCCTCTGTGCTATTGATTCTATTGTTTCATAGATATTCTGTTAACCCTTGCTTCCCTCTGCTTATAGAATTGCTGTCTACCATCTAAAGTCTAAGTCAAAGAGCAGCTTCTGCCCAAAGCCTTGCCTCAGAACTTCAGATGGTGAACCCTAGATCTACTCCAGATGTCACAAAAGGCCAATATAAAAATTATCTGTTTTGGGGTCTTATTCTTCTGTCAGCTTTGCGAAGTGAGGGATGGTTTCTTACTAAAATATTTCCTGTGTACGTATCAATGGTCTCTCTATATGTTTTTAACATAATAGGTGACTAATAAATGTTTGAGGAATGAATGAATTTTCAAACTCAAATATCCATGTCATAGGACATCAACTTAGATCTGCAGGATAACTCCAAGGGACCCAAGACAAATAAAGATGTCCACCATCATAGAAGGAACAGAAGGAGTCTAAATACAGATGGAAACATACCATCCTTCACTTTATTTCCTCTATGAATTTTTCTCTACTGTAAGCAATAAATCTTATAAATAAATGAGAAACAGGGAAATATATACTATATTATAATATATGTACAACTACTATAATTACCTGTCTTCTTGGGAAGTGAGGAAGAGGGAGAGGGTGAGAGAGAGAACATGGATTACAAAATGTCGGAAAAAGAATATTAAAATTATATTGACCTGTAATCTGGAAAAATAAGGTTATTAAAATAAAAATAATGAATTTAGACTTGAAATGGACCACAAAGGACCTTGAGTTCAACCTTCTTATTTTATCGATGGTATAATGTAGGTCCAGAGAACTTAAGAGACTAATCTAGCATCACATACCAAATTAGTCTAATACAGAATTCTCACTCAGAGCTTTCTAGCTCCAAGTCCAACATTATATCCATGGCATCAGCTAACTTGAAGATGCTCAGTATTCACTAGCCTGTCATTATTTTCTTAAAACCCTGACCTTCTGTCTTAGTATCCATTCTAAGACAGAAGAGTGTCAAGGATTAGGCAAATGGGGTGAAGTGACTTGCACAGGATCACACAGCTGGGGGGGATCTGAGATCATATTTGAACCAGATCCTCGACTCCAGGATGGGTGCTCTATCCCATTTGCCACTTAGCTGCCCTTGCCATTAATTTCTGAATGCCTGGACTTTAGAACAGGATATTTTGGCATACAATGTAATTATTCTTTTCACCCCCCTATGGTTAAGATTGTGAAAAGAGAAATAGGAGAATTTATTGGTGAAAAGCATCACAGGCTTATGATAAAAAAAAAGCATTCTATCTTAAAACAACCTATTTCACATATTATTATTTATTAATTAATGAGCCATTTTATATCAATAGTTTAAAGCAGATTTGACTGTAACAAGGCCAGGAGCTCTTGATACAGCTACATGACTCACAAGTCATTGTCTCTTTAATTATTTCTATTGTATTCTCAGGTATAAATGTTCAGGTTAGAGGAGAGCAACAAGGGGAATCATTCTAATGAAGATAAAAAGTAGGATGTAGTTAGTGATTAATGATTGATGAGTTCATAAATATATAAGCAAAATCATTATGCCAATAGCAACAGTTCCAGATGATTTGAAAGAAGGAAATTACATTATCCATCTGTTGAAAATGAGGTACCTCTAACAGGAGGCAATATTCATGGAGAGAGAAAATATTCTATTTATGCTTCTCATAGCTACTTTTTAGCCAGGGAGGTGGAGATAAATTAGGACAGCATTCTGGCTGGAAGGTTTTTACCTCCATTACTATATAAGAATGTTGGAACATGATGAGACATCAAGAGACATTCCAGTTCAATACCTTCATTTTAGAGATAAGGAGAGTGAAACCTGGAGAAAGAAAATGGTTTGCACAAAGTAATCTTGAAGATGTCACAACCTTTATTAGAGTCAACCAAGGTCTAGCTGGAAGACACAACCTCTAATTTTTACATTGACTTCAAACTACTCAGTTCCAGTGGTTTTAAATAGAATCACAGGTGACCAGTGCTAGAAGGGACCTCAGAGATTATAAATAAAATCACAAGACTTCTTGATGATTAAACAGAGGTCGTGAAAGTGTAAGGAACTTTTCTGAGATTTTCTTAGATCACAAAGATTACAAAGTGATGAGATACCAGCTGACTTGAGAATAGAACCCAGCTGTCCCCAGGAATTCCAGTTCAGCATTCTTTCTAGTATTCCACAATTCCTTTTGGTTTGTGCAAACCTTGAAATTATATTGATTATTTGCTATTATTGGCTATTCTATATTTGTTGCACATTCCATGTCATGCAAATGGTCATGCACACATTAAAATAAATTTTAAACTGTCAATAATCAAACAAAAAAGTGTTCTAAATCCCTCCTGATTACAGAATTTCAAATCAAAACTGAGGTACCACTGTACACCTAGCATACTGGCCAATATGACAGTAAAGGAAAATAATAAATGTTGGAGGGGATGTTGCAAAATTGGGACCCTAATGCTTTATTGGTGGAGTTGTGAATTGATCCAAACATTCTGGAAGGCAATTTGGAAAATTTAAAAGATTACATGCCCTTTGATCCAGCCATACCACTACTGAGTTTGTACCCCAAAGAGATAAAAAATGTTTGTACAAAAATATTTATAGATGTGCTTTTTGTGGCAAAAAATGGGAAATGAGGAGGTGTCCTTCAATTGGGAATGGCTGAACAAATTGTGGTATATGACGGTGATGGAATACTATTGTGCTATTGGGAATGATGAACTTCCTGATTTCTATAAGACCTAGAAAGTCCTCCATAAATTGATGTGGAGTAAAATCAGCAGAACCAGGAGAATATTGTACATAGAATGGAAACATTATGGGATGATCAAATGTAGTAGAATTTGCTACTAATAGCCATGTAATGATCATGAATAATCCTGTGAATCTTATGAAAGAAGAATACCATCCACACCTAGAGAAAGAACTGTGGAGATAGAAACTCAGAAGAAAAACATATGATTTATCACTGGGTTATATGGGTATATGATTTGGGGTTGTGATTTTTTAAAGATTATATATATAAATATAGACAAATATATGAATAATATAGAAAAAGCTTTTTGAGTAATAAGATATGTAGAATTTCTTGTCACCTCTGAGAGGGGGAGGGAAAAGGGGATGGGGATGGGGAGAACATGAATCATGTAAACATGGGAAAATATTCTAAAAAAATAAATAATAGGAAAAAATTAATAAGAAAAAACATATATTCAATGAAGATTTTCTTCACTGAAGAACAATAAATTCAATGAAGAATTTCTAGCCTTCTTAGAAATCCGCCAATACACAGTTAAGGAGAAAGTGGTTCCTTCTAGTACTTCAAAATATGACAAAAATAATCAGGCCAGATAAGGTAAAGCAAGAGTATGTTTTCAATGAAGGTCCACGTGTGAAGAATTACCATGAATCAACCAAGTTACATTAGTTTTGGTGTCATTCCAAGTCTCCTATTTTCCCGCTGGCATAATCAAACCAAAATTGAACAATAAAGAAACTTGGACACTTACACTGGTAAACCATTGGTTTGATATTTCCTTCCATGGTGTCCATTCAGTGGTACCCCTGGATCATAAACATGGGCAGTCTATCTTCCAAGGCCAACACAACCTTAAACTTTGCCTTACATTTAATCAACTCCTTGTTGGGTTGGACTAGGGAGAAATATCCAAGACCTATTCCCTGGACTAGAAATCCTGATAATCTAGACTCAAAATAGGACTCTTCTACCTTGCTCCCAAATTGAGCTTGATAATCAGAAAGATTTAAGAGATCTGGGAATCTGTGCCAATTTTAGGGCATGAAATACAGTCCTGATAAAATCTGCTGCATCTCAAAGTAGAGAAGTAAGGACTTTACCGAACCAAAATAGAGCAGCATTTTGGCATGCTTTCCTTATAAAGCACTGGGATAATATGTGGAAGAAAGTAAGATATAGACACCTCAAAGGTTACCCTTTTAGGAAGGGGAAAAAAGATGAAATGATTAATGTAGGTCATAAAGGGAGAGATTAAACCAGTTATGATATAAAGGCAATCAATAGTTCTAGGGCTAGGTTGGTGTAGATATACGGTTCAACATGTTTGATTTAATTTGAAGTAAAAGGTTAAAAAGCTCTCTCATCTCTAAAGTTAAGTGGGAGTGATTCTGAAATAGGATTTTACTGCAGAACTTGCCCTCTGTTTAAAATGAGGGTTATGTGAAGATTTATGTTATACTTTGTACAGAAGCATATCAGAGCGCAGAATTGCAACCCCTTTTAGCATCGAGTACTGTAGAGAACATCTGGCAATACTTTAATGGTAGTCTAGTACTCAGATAAGAGGGATGATGGTCCTGATCGATTCTGTAGTACTTGACGACCAGCTGGAGTGCGGGGTTCAGTTCTGAGTGCGACTTCTTAAGTGGGAGTGTGTACAAAGAAAAGTCCCTGGGCTACATCCCCCAAAGTAACATGTAGCCATGACAGAAGAATGACTATTGAGGGAACTGGTGATGGGTAGAAGGGCAGAGAGGACTGACATGCTAGTTGACTTCAAGCATTTGGACTTTCTTATAGATGTATTTAACCATTTATTCTTTGTGGCCAGAACGAGGAGAAACAAGGAAATTTTTGAAGGCTTATTTTAAATCAATAGACAGGAAAACTTCCTCCACCTGAAGAATCAGTCAATAAAACATCTCTATGTTCCAGTCACTGATAAGCCCCAAAGATTCAAATCAAAACAACTGTCTTTGACCTCAAGGAAGTTACAGTTTGGTAGGGGAAGACAACAACCCAAAAGAAGGAGAAAAACAATGGGGAGAATGAAGTTCAAATAAGTCACAGAAGTGTAGAGAAAAGTGAGAAAAACTGTGCTCTGTCCTTCAGTCAAAGAAGCCAATTCCCAGACAGAGAAAATATGTTAAAATGACTAACTAGTGAACCCAGATAGATCATTAGTACTTATACAGGCTTCAGCAGTTATTCATTTAACTCATATGCTCCAAGATTTTGCAGGGCGTGATGTCAAACAGGATGATGGATCATGAATATCGAGCTGGATAGGTGACTGGAGAACATTGAATAAAATTCTCTCATTTGGCAGATAAGGGAAAAAATTGTATGACTTGCCCAAGATCTCAAAGGTAAACAGTTCAAAAGCCCAGGATTTGGACAATGATCTTCTGAGGACACATCCAGTGTTGGGCCATTGTACAATTTTTATGGATTATATTTTCAGAATTTTCCTTTCCTTCTTATTTTGAACAGTCCTTTTCCTCACTCAGATTAGACTTCTTGTGTCTTCCCTGCTTCCCCTTCTCTGATTCCTTAATGACTGCCAACCATAATCCAATAATTTCATCTGAAAATCTTTTCAGGACTATTTGATGCAATTCTCCTGGGACAACTGAATTAAAATCTTTTTTAAAAATCTGAATCCATTTACTCTTTTCTTTAAAAAATAACATTTCATAAATTATTCTTCGGGGGGGGGAGGAGATATTTCTTTCTTCCTTTGTTACCATTGTTCCACTTGCATCAAGCTACCAGCATGAACCTTCCTGGACCTTCAGCATAAAACCCTTTTTGCATGATTCATAACATTTTTCACAAACTGATGATTGATTCTGGAATTTAGCCTTTTTAACTCATTCTTTTTTTTAAACATTATTTTATTTGGTAATTTTCAAATGTTATTCATTAGAAACAAAGATCTCCTTTTTTTTCCCTCCCTCCTTCCCCCCACCACTCCCATTGGCGATGCATGATTCCTCTGGGAATCACCTGCATCTTGACTCATTCTTACCAAACTCTGAACCTTTTTTGCATTTGTTCTTTCAAAAATATGCTCCTCTTTACTTCTTTTTTATGTTTTCTTTCTCAAATTCTGAGATTCGTCTGTTTCTTTTGAACCAGTTTTCCTCTTAAATTTCTAGAAGTGAAACAGAACTATTATTTCTCTAAATATTACAAATTTTGGTTTCCTGAGGTCTGAGAGTCTCATTTAATGAGACTCTATGTACAAAGCTTGAGTTATTAGAAAGTAAATATTGCTTGTTTTTCTAGCTAAAGAGTTTCTGTCCTTTTCTCAAGTTAATGAATTAAAGATATTTATAGTACAGACAATACAAAAGAAGACTAGAGATAAAATTCAAGAGCCACTATTTGATATCTTTATGATCTTGGTTAAGTTACTAAACCATAGATCTCAGGTTCCAAATTTGTGAAATTACATGATCTTTACATGATTGACTTTCTTTCTCTCTTTGTCTCTCTGTCTCTTTTTTGTCTATCTGTCTGTCTGCCTCTCTATCTTCTCTCTCTTCTCTTTTTCTCTATTTGTGAGAGACCAGAGCTATGATCCCTCTGTGAGTAAAGAACTATCCATGAGGAAATTCACTTTGCTCTTACAAATTAGCCCCAAATCTACAATTTCTTATTGTAGAGTTATTGAGATCACACTGAGTGACAGTCACTGGTCCTACATCATACCACACTATCTATTAACAGTAAGGATCTGAACCCAGGTTTTCCTGATTTCAAGAACAGAACTCTCTATTATGAAAGGCTGTCTTTCTAAAACCAAGGATTCTAATAAGCCATGGTGACTGTCTTTTAAAGTTCCTTGCTTCCATTTTGCCAAAGAGTTTTTCCTTGTTGTTCAGAATTAGTTCACAAAAATGATCCCTTGCGTTTCCTCTAAGTTCTGAGATGAGGAAGTTGCCAGTAGGGGAAGTAGAATATTTTTCAGTCATTCTGCTAACATAATAAAACTCTGGGTAGTTATCTGGATTTTGGGGGTGGAGGAAAGCTTTATATGGCTTTTTTGTAATTAGTTACTTACAGTTCTTTGAGGACAGGAGTTGCCTTTTGCCTTTGTAGTCACCACTGCTTATCACAGTACCACAACCTCACCATGTTTATTGACTGCTTGGCTTCATATCTTGCCTCTTCAGTTTTGAGTTCTTCACTAAGAAAAAATCATCTGGTTACATAGTCCTCTTTAAAAACTCAGTTTCTCTCTGGTTTTAGCAATTAATCAATACCCATTTTTTGAACGCTACTATGTGCCAAACACTTTTCTGGGCACTAGGTATAAAAGTGTAGTAAACGAAAGTCATCTTTCTGTTCTCAAGTTCATGGATGCCCATGCTGGTATATGGCCATTTTAAAGATCAATGTCTATTTCAAATATTCTTACCAGTAGAGTCAGGGTATTACTCTAATTTATCCTTCATTGGGAGAAATAATGGGAGCTCCATTCCCAGTTAGAAGATTTTAATGCTTTGTGATTGATATGGTCAGCCCTTCATTTCTGGTCATAAATCTCCCCTGAGGAATATTTTAATGTTAAAATAATGTTCTAAATTGACTAAATAAAATTTTTAAATAAAATAAAATCTTCTAGGGCAGCTAAGTGGCTCTGTAGATAGAGACCCATGCCTGGAGATGAGAGGAACTCAGTTCAAATCTGTCCTTAGACACTTCCCAGCTGTGTGACCCTAAGCAAGTCACTTTACCTCAATTGCCTAACCCTTACTATTCTTCTGCCATGGAACCAGTATAGAGCATTGATTCTAAAATGGAAAATAAAGTTTTTAAAAAAGAAAGAAATATTACAAACTTGTCTATAGAACCAGAGTTTTCATGTCATTAGAGCATCTGCTATTATGATTATCCTTTCTAGAGATGGTACTGATGCTGATTTTCATTGGTAGAAAAATTGGAAGATTTCCATCGAGAAAAAATTGTCTATACTAGTTTAAACCAAAGTCAACACCAAAACAATTAAGCAAAGAAAAACAAGAAAATAAAGAAAACAAAACACACAGGCAATTTGTGTATAATCTTTAAGTTTCTAATCCCTTTTCTTTCTTATGCATGAACCAGAATTTCCAAATTTCCCCCCATTTCCTCATATATATCCAATTTTGCTGTGAGGGAACAGAGAATAACAATATCTGTTTAATGAAATGGGAAAGTTTCGTGAAATTCCACCTCCACATCAGAGCTTGTAGCATAGACTGAGATGACCTTAATAGAGGGTTTTAACAAATGTTTACCCCTAGTCCAGCAATAAAGGTGATGTGTCATGAAATGATAGCTTGTGTTGCATTTTGTGGCACAATAAAAGCCATTCTCTTTAATGCTTTGTCAGTGGGTGTCACCAAGCATCCACTTAGAGGTACAGGTTTGTCAGGCAATGGGATAAGTGGCCAGTGATGCAAAGAAAGGCAAAACGAGTCTCTGTCCACAAGGCATACATTCTAATGCATCATCATAATAAATTGTATATAAAGAGAATTGATGTTGGGTGGGAGCTGGGCAGGCACAACCTACAGAAGGTAGCTCCTAAGCTGAGTTTTGAAATGAGCCAAGAGAGTGAAAGGAATAAAGGTGGAAACATTGAGGATTTAATTTTTTTTTTCAAAAAAGTTTAACTCAAGAGGGAAAGAGAGATATAAGACAACAGCTAGCAGGGATGTAGGATTGAGTCACTGCCATTATGTTCTCACTAATTTTAAAGATGGCGGCAACTCCATCATACACCATAATCTGCAGCATATAATATTACTGCTTCAGAAAAAGGGACAAGCAGGCTGATTTAAAAAAAAAACACAACAAATAAATGAAAAGCCTTGGAAAGACGTATATGAGATAATGAACACTGAAAGTAGAGCTAGGAGAACACTATACACAGCTCCACAATGAATGCTGGAAGACTAAACTGTGAGTGCTACCTTCAAAAAATGAAAGTTGAAACATGAAAGACTTAATTTATACAATAAGTTCTGAGTACCATTGGGGGCAGCTGGGTGGCTCAGTGAATTGAGAGCCAGGCATAGAGATGGGAGGTTCTGGATTTAAATTCTCAGACACTTCTTAGCTGTGTGACCCTGGGCAAGTCCCTTAACCCCCATTGCCTAGCCCTTACTGTTCTTCTGACTTAGAATCATACACAGTATTGATTCTAAAACAGAAGGTAAGGGTTTAAAAAAAATCTTAGTACCATTGCTAAAAGGCAGAAGAACAGTAAAAGTTAGATAATGGAGATTAAGTGATTTGCCTGAGCAAGTTACTTAATCTCCATCTGCCTCAGTTTCTTCAACTGTAAATTAGAGAAAATAATAGCACCTACCTCTCAGGGTTTTTGTTAAAATGAAATTAGATAATAATTGTAAAGTGATTAACATATTGTCTGGTACTTTATGTATTTGTTTATTATATATATGTATATATATATATATATATATAATATATTTAATCAACCCTTCTTTTCTTCCATCATCCTTTTCTGGTATTCTCTTCTCCAGTTCCTTTAACTTATTATCAAAAATTATGGACGCAGGAATGTTCACCTTCCCTATTGGCATTTTCAGTCTCATCACTGACCCTTCTCATTGGTGGTATCCCATTCTGAATATAGTCCTTCAAACCAAGCCTCTTCACTATTGCTTCCAAAGCTGCATTGTTTTTTTTCCTTCCATATTACTCATTTGATTAATATTGAACCCACAGTACACTTAAATTTCTAAATATTTTGTAGACTCATTGTAACCCTTCATTCCTCCTCTTTTACCTTTAAAATAAGATTTTGGAAACCAACTGTATGTAGATTTTACATTTATCTCTTTTCATGATCAACTTATTTCATTCATTTGAATGTGTTCATCTAGCAAGATCTTGTCCTGCTCTGCATAAGTGGCAGCCTCAACCAAAGAAAAAAAGCAAATGTATTTGCAAGGCTAAGAAAATGAATCCATTTTTATTCTGTGAATGGTGCAATAAATAATTACCTCTTTGAATCCTGAGCAAATTGGGAACTATTAAGGTATGGCTTGGAGTGCATATGCTTATATGCTTGATAGCAAGCTCAAATAATTAGCATCAATTCAGTTTATCACTAGCTCCTCTGGCAGGCTACATATAAGTTGATATTTTCATGTTCTTATCTGTTGGCTTTGAATGTCACTGCAGTCATTTGGTTCAAAGGGGAGGTAATTTCAAGTAATTTGATTTTTAAAGGTTTCCCAACCACCATCACCATGATCCTCCTTTCAGTGGCTCCATCGCTACAGTTGTAGGATTCTTGGGTCAACTTCATACCATGATGAGGCATCAGAGCAGAACTGCCATGGAAGGGGAATATGGAATGTCTTTGCCATTATTTGATCAATGTTTTGGAACAATGTTATCTCAGTGACCTTCATTTTTATCACTCAATATTTTTCCTTTTGATTTTAGTAGTAGAATCTGATTTTGGCATTGTAATGAGCTTCATGAGGGGCTGAATTACCATGACATTTTGAGGGAATAAGGGATGTTTACAGTTTACAAATGTATTTTAATATTTACACATGTTTTGTAATTTTTACAATTTTTTTTACAAAATTTGTATTTCTATTTGTGATTTATTTTACTATACTTTTACTACATTTACAAATACAGAAAAATGAGACTCGTCTTTGTCCAATCATATTCATAAAATTACCAAGCACTAGAAGTGCTGTGTCAGGGTCAATTCTACCTTTACCTGAATTGTTTTTATCCCCACACACCTTCCATTTAACTTTCTGCTCTCACCTGAATTCTGTCACACATAAACATGTATATACTCAGAATTTGCACACTGAGAACCTAGAAATTCCCTGCCTAGCCTCTCCTGGAATAATTGGGCTCAATTGGCAGCTGGTTGAAAGCCTTTGGACTCTTTCAAGGATTCCTCTATCTGGAGGATTCTATCACTGTGAGGGTATTCTTTACAGTGTGTGAATATACTGTGAATAGAAAAAAATATAAAAATATCTTTGGTTCACCAGGCCTTAATAACTTCTGCATATTTATCAGCCACTGAATCAATTTTCTTTCCAATTGAAAATATTTTAAAGAGTAGAAATATGTTTTCATTAAAAACAGATTCTAAAGAACTTTTTTCCCCTCCCAGGGATTAGAAAGTGAAAGCATAACTGAATGAACATGCTTTAGCAAATAAATGAATAGTGAGTTTTACTGCCTTTGGCCTAGTAAAAGCCTAAATCACTTTTTGCCAAAATGGCACCCATGCTTTATTTTGTCTTTTCCTATTACCTTTTTTAAAGCAATTTTCAGTTATAATTTTGATTCAAAAACTTTTAAGAACCTACTAAGTGCCAGAATCCTTGCAAAAGAATACACACACACACACACATCCGTACAGCTCCTCTATCTAGAGGGGTTACATTCATTTGACATCTTCAATTAATGAATAATAATGAATAATGGATAAAGATTTACTAAGCATACATTCTAAGCTAAAGTCAAGTGATACAGAAAGTAAAGAAAGCTAAAGGTAAGTCCTCCTCTCAAAGAGTTTATAATCTAACTGGGGAGACAACATCCAGAAATAATTAACATAGCAAAAGCATCAGAATTAAAAGGGGTTATGTATGGAAGGCTTCCTCTACATGGTGGGATTTTGATTGTGATTTTAAAGTGGCCAAAAACTATTAGGTAACAAGAGATAAATATTTGTCCTATTGAAATCTGAATATACAAGCTATATTTGAAGTAACCCAAAACAACTAACTTTTTTTTAGTTAAAATAATATAAACTAGATTACAGGACCCCCGATTTTGAGCTACAAAGGACAATTGAAGATGCTTTCTTACTTCATTAAATATATATCATACTACAACAGAAAAAAATAAATTAATTTTGCCAACAGATATTTAGCTTGGTGAGGGAAAGACAGGAGAAAGAAGGAAGGAGAATTTGACTTAGGGGATAATGGGCAAGGAAAGTCAGGTCTTCTGGAATCTAACAAAGACTATCTTTTTGATGGACTGAATCTGTTGTCCATTCAGAGCCTCTCTCTGTCTAGTTGTTGAAGGGCAGTTGTTAGGTTGCATTGATAGATGAAGCTTCTACAGAAGGAACTTCCACACTGGGAGTTCCCTATATGATGCAATCACAAATACATGGATATATACTTACACACCTAAATCTAAAGACATACTTATGTTACAAGGAGGTGTCTAACATATACTGGTGTGTATAGGTACACAAATGTAGGTATATATCATGTTGTCTATGCTGTATATCTATAAATATGTGTCCATTTAATTAAGTGTCCATTTTCATTCAACCTTTTCATAATATTAATTAGAAACTGAGAAATGGCATGATATAATGGATAAAGAGCTTGAGTGTTCAAGTCTACCTCTAAGAAGTAAATATTGACTGCGTGACCCTGGGCAAGGCAATTTACCTCCCAATGCTCCAGGTATCTCTCTCAGACTAGAAATTGTGGATGAGAAGATGACCAGACTACAAGCATTAGGAGAAGAAGCTTAGTTCCAAATACTACTAAAATAAGGCTTCCAATTAGAACTGGATAGAGTCAGAGAGAGATAGATGGATAGAAAGAAAGATGGTAGAGGTAGACAGAGAAAGATAGATGATGGATGAAAGAAAAGATGGATAGACAATTGTGAAATACCTTCACCCTACAGGGTACCCCTGTCTGGTGAAAGGATAGAGCATTCCTCTGCATACCCTCACTTAAAGAGGGCAGCCAATTCTTCATTTCCCCATGAATGCACTTCCTCTGAAGTCCTCCATCATGATGCACAAATCTCTTCATCCTGAAGGATCACTCCAGCATTCCAGTTCACAAGCTCTCCCCTCAGAAGTACCTATGACCTGCAGTCCCTTCATCTGATTGAAGGCTAGATTGTTCTTCCCAAAGCCTCCATTTAAGGAAGGACCCCAGACCAGCCATCTCTTCATTTCTCACCAGGCTTCCCATCCTTAGATTTCCTAATGATGAACCAACTGGCTATTTGTCATCCCTTCCCTCCCTTTCTTCTTGTTCTTTGGAGCATTGTCTTGTCTGTTTGAACATAATAAGCTCATTCAAAGCAAAGACTGTCATTCTTTTGACTTGTACTTAAATTCCATGTCTCGGGATAGAAGAATTGCTTTCTTGAGGTCTTAAGAACTTAAATGACTGACCCAGGATCACACAGATAATATATGTCAAAGGCATGAATTGTACTGGAGTCCACCTGGCTCCAGGGTTTATCTTCTGTCCATTATGACACACTGTCTTTCAATTTCTAATTAGCCATATACAAATATGAATGAAAACAAAAGTAAAATTGGGTAAAATATCATTTTTATTTTAATGGCTTGGAATGAAATAGTTTTAACCGTTTTTATGACTCTTTTTGCATATTTACATATTACACAATGTGGGAAGTATTTTATGAACTAGTCACACTCCCCAGTGGTCATTGTTAATGTTCCCAAATCACTAGATGCTACTGATTAATCCAGGCCCTGGATCAGAAAAATCTCTGAATGAAGGTATTTCATTAACCAGGCCTATTTCCTAGGAGCTGAGCTTGAAAGTTATGAAGATAACTTAAAGGCCATTAAGGGCAACCCTCTCATTTTACTGATGAGGAAACTGAGCCTCAGAGATAGGAAATTATTTGCCCAAGATTTCATTGCTATAACTGCAAATTCACCAGCTTTTCTACCACTCAAGGAATCAGTCAAGCTCTTTTTGAATTTTATTGATACTTCTAAAAATGCAATCTCCTTTTATTGCAGCTAAATGAAACTCCAATGAATATAAAAAAGCTGTAACTTTGAAATGGACAATATCACAGATAGGTATTGCCTCAATATTTGTGAAGAGTATTTTTTAAAAATTTTTAATTTTTTTCTCTCTTTATTTTACAATAATATTCAGGGGAATCCTTATTCAAAATAAAATAACTAACATCATATTGTTTCAGATTTCTAATGAAATTATATAAATTGTGAAATATATCATTGCAGGTTGGAAAAATTAAACCCCCACTGAGTACCTAGATATGTATGATCATTTGACAAGAATTGTTTTTTAAAGTTTGCCTTTCATAAAGAAATAGAAAAAGTTGTCTTGATATAAATACCAATACCAAAATGTTTTTGAGAATCAAACATATAAACTACTTTAACCAAAGCATCTAAAAATTGCATTGCCATGCAATTTCTTAAACATAACACTCACCCCTAAAAACATTAGAACAGTGTTTTTAATAGATGTTACCATACTAAATACTCATAAGCTTTAAAATGCATGTAATTTATGGCTACAATATATACAATATAATACAATATAAAATATAATGACAAAGAGGATGATATCAAAACTATGTGGGAATAGAATGAAATCTTCATCATCTCCATCATCTTTTCTGCCTCTGTCATTAGACCAAGGATGCTTTCTGTGAACCTAAAGAAGATGAGTTGTCAAAGTTGTACTCCACTCCTCCAAAAATCTGGTTATTTTAGTAATAGTGTAGATAATAAAATAGAAAATAATAATAATATTGGAGTGATTTTCCCAGGACTGTTTCTAAAGGAGCTATATCAAATAGGAATAAGATAAATTAATATGAATTATAATAATTATTCACAAACATCTATATAATACTTTATGGTTTACAGTAGTGTTTATCACAGCCCTATGTGGCAGGCAATATTGCTATCATTGATTTATAGTTAAGATAACTATTTTTTTGGAGAGAATGACACTAGTCACACAGAGAGTACTACAGTCTGGATTTGAACTTCTATAATGAAAAATAGAAAATTTATATTCAGCATGGAGATGACACTAATAAAGTACATCCTTTACAAAGAGATCACTTTCCCCAGGTAATTGGTATACAGTGATGATATTTGAATTTGATTGCCAGCATTTTCAGCTAATTAGTTTTTTTAAAACTGACTCTTGGATGCTGGTGAATCTTTACCCATCACTGTGGTCACAAGGTTTTCATTTTTAAAGATCAGTTGCTTTCAGGACCTATCCATAATATTGTCCATTTCAAAGTTACAGCTTTTTTATATTCATTGGAGTTCCATTTAGCTGCAGTTAAAAGAGATTGCACTTTTTAGAAGTATCAATAAAACTAAATAAGAGCTTCAATGATTCCCCCAGAATGCCTTTGTTCAATAAATTTTCATAGCTTTCTGCATATATTTTTACAGATATAGTCAGGAGAGAAGCAACTTTGTTTTGGAAATTACACACCAATACATGTGTGTGTCCATTTAAAACCATCAACAGCTTTAGGGGTGTTATTTAATATAAATTTCTTATTGTAGCTTTTCTACTATTCCCACTATTCAAAATTTCCTTATGATGACAACTGATTTTCTTTGTGGCTAACTTTGTGTGGAAAATAAAATTGAGAAAACAAGTACAAAAATAAATAGTGATTTTCTGTTTAGGAATCTTTATTTTATTTGCCTGTTTAAATAATTTCTTAAAATAACTCTGACTCCTTTACTCCATCCTCAACTTACCCCTCTCTCATTAATAAAAACAAATTAATTAAAGAAGTAGAACCAAAGTGACCCTGTATTGCTAATATTTGTTGTCATCTATCTATCTATCTATCTATCTATCTATCTATCTATCTATCTATCTATCATCTATTTATCTACTATTCTATCTATCTATCATCTTCCCTTCTCTTAGCATAAGATTGGCCAGTATAACTAATCAGAGTTCAGATACTTTTAAATTTTATTTTGTTTTACTGGGCTTATTCCCTTAACTTCATTCAAGATACTATCATAAAAATAAATCTTGTTATGGTTTCTTGAATTCCTCTTATTCTTTGTTCCTTATGCCACATTTACGTTGCTTTTATACACCAACATCTGCTTCTCCATTCCCCAGTGAATAGGGACATGCTTTGTTTTCCATTCTTCTTTTCTCTTGTTTTGTCTTCCTTTTGGTGCTTTGTTTTGTTGTTGTTGTTTTGGCTCATTTCCCTCTTGATCACTGATGTAAACTGTTCATTACATTCCAAGTTTATGTCTCTCAACCATTCCCCTTCAGGAGATCATACATGTCCACCAGAGAACATCTTTGTGAGACAATGGTTAATAACCAATAAGAAAATAGCTTACTCTATTTAGAGTAAACTCTGAGCTATTATGTTCAGAGACAAATAACATTAACAACTAATCTTCAATAATGCATTCCCTGTGTTTTTTCTAGAGTTAGTATGCACTTACCATACATCGTTAGCAATTTGTTTGCTGTAAAAGATATACCAAGCTGCTGGGGAATTCTCACAAGAGACCCAACAAATAATCAAGGTTCTTAACACCCTGCAGTCAAATCCTACCTAAAATCTAAACCCAGCTCAAATGTTAGCAATTACAATTTCCTTTTGGTCCTTTACTCCACCTACCTGATTTCACCAATGTGCATTTCATTAAATGAATACTGAATGCTGTTGACTTTTGAATCTGGCAAATGGCACATATTATAAATAGGTTAGCATGTTATTCTCTCTCTCTCTCTCTCTCTCTCTCTCTCTCTCTCTCTCTCTCTCTTTCTCTCTCTCTCTCTCTCTCTCTCTCTATCTCTCTCTCTCTATCTCCTCTTTCTATTTTACATTATCTAATATATTATTGATCTATGTGCCAGTCTTTGAGGAAGAAGCTAGGTAGTGTAGTAGAGTCTGAGTGCTGAGTCTCAAATCAGAAAGACTAATCATTCCTGAGTACAAATCTGGCTTCTTATATTTCCTAGCTTTGTGAGTCTGGCCAAATCACTTAACCCTGTCTGTCTGCCTCAATTTACTAATTTGTGAAATGATCTGGAGAAGGAAATGACAAATAACTATAGTATCTTTGCCAAGAAAACCTTAAATGGGATCACAGTTTGTAGGACACAATTTGAAACAACTGAAAAAAATGGTCATCAATCTTATTCTATCTTCTGCTATTCTATCCCACAATTCTATTTATTTCTTTTAAAATTAATTTATTTAAAATAGTTTTCCATGGTTACATGATTCATGTTCTTTCCCTCCCCTCTTTAGTCCTATCTCTCAAAGCTGACAAGAAATCCCACTGGGTCATACATGTGTCATTGTTCAAAACCTATTTCCATGTTATTTATATTTGCAGCAGAGTGACCTTTTAACATCAAAACATCAGTCATAGACCCATAAAACCATGTGATCGATCCTATGTTGTTGTTCTGCATTTCTGCTCCCACAGTTCTTTCTCCTGATATGGACATATTCATTCTCCTAAATTCCTCGGGATTGTTCTGGGTCATTGAATTGCTGCTAGTAGCAAAGTCAGTTACATTCGATCATGATACAATGTATCCGTCTCTGTGTACAATGGTCTCCTTGTTCTGCTCCTTTCACTCTGCATCAGTTCATGGAGGTTCTTCCTGTTCACATAGAATTATTGCACTTTTTTATTCCTTTCCGCACAATAGTATTCCATCACCATCAGATAACACAATTTTTTCAGCCATTCCCCAATTGAAGGGCATCCCCTCTATTTCCAGTTTTTGCCACTATAAAAAATGCTATGAATATTTTTACATAGACATTTTTCCTTATTATCTCTTTGAGGAACAAATCCAGCAGTGGTTTTGCTGGATCAAAGGGTAAAGTATTTTTTTTTAAAACCCTTACCTTCTGTCTTGGAGTCAATACTGTGAATTGGCTACAAGGCAGAAGAGTGGTAAGGGCTAGGCAATGGGGGTCAAGTGACTTGCTTAGGGTCACACAGCTAGGAAGTGTCTGAGGCCAGATTTTAACCTAGGACCTCCCATCTCTATGCCTGGCTCTCAATCCACTGAGCTACCCAGCTGCCCCCAAAGGATAAAGTATTTTAAAGCCCTTTGGGCAGAGTTCAAAATTGCCCTCCAGAATGGTTGAACCAATTTAGAACTCCACCAGCAATGTATTAGTGACCCAATTTTGCCACATCCCCTCCAACATTTATCACTTTCCTTTACTGCCATATTGACCAGTCTTCTGGTATGAAGTAGTACTTCAGAGTTGTTTTGATTTCTCTAGTCAGAAGGGATTTAAGGGGGAAGCTGGGTAACTCAGTGGATTGAGAGCCAGGCCTAGAGATGGGAGATTCTAGGTTCAAATATGGCCTCAGACACTTCCCAGCTGTGTGACCCTGGGCAAATCACTTGATCCCCATTGCCTAGCCCTTACCACTCTTCTGCCTTGGAGCCAATGCATAGTATTGACTCCAAGATGGAAGGTAAGGGTTTAAAAAAAAAAAGAAGACGGGATTTAAAATACTTTCTCATATAATTATAGATAGTTTTGATTTGTTCATCTGAAAACTTCTTATTTATATCCCTAAAACATTTGTCTGCTGGGGAATGGCTTGATTTTTTTTTTTTTTGTAAATTTGACTTAGTTCTTTATATATTTGGGAAATCAAACCTTTGTCAGAGAGTTTTATTATAAAATTTCACCCCAGTTTATTGATTTCCTTCTAATTTTGGTTGCATTATTTTTGTTTATACAAAACCTTTTTTATTTTAACATAATCAAAATCATTCATTTTACATTTTGTTACATTTTGTAATGTTCTCTATCTCTTGCTTGGCATTAAATTCCTTCCTTTCCCATAGATCTGGCAGGTATCCTAATCTGTGTTCACTTAACTTATTTATGATTTTACTCTTTATATTTAAGTCATTTAGCCATTTTGAATTTATCTTGGTATAGAGTGTGAGATGTTGATCTACACTTAATTTGTCTCATACTGTTTTCCAATTTTCCCAGCAATTTTTGTCAAATAGTGAATTCTTGTCCCAAAAGCTGGGATCTTTGCATCTCACAATTTTATAAACAATCATATTTTCTATTATTTCAGGAGATCCATGATTTTGTGATTGAGACTTCCTTCCATTGATACTGTGCATACTTATTCTGTGGCTTTATATATAATCTTAATTAATTTGGTGGAAATATAAAAAAATAAGCTTGCTAATTAATATAACTAACCTCATAATAATAATTTTATATACTTTAAATAAAATTATGTTTGAAATATCTACTCCTAGTTATTTACAAGTAATATTGCCTGAATTCAGGGTTCCTCCCATTTGAACTCAGACTCTTTCCCTAGACCCATGATGTGATAAATGATATTTTACCTTCCTTTGCCCCCAAAGGGTAACTATAGTATAGAAACTATAGTTATATATATAGTATAGAAACACTATAGTTTCTGACCTTTTTCAAACCATACCTCTGGTGGAATGTTCTTGTGACCTGCCATTCACATCTCTTGCTTTCAAAACAAGTCCATCTTTATATCCTGTCATCCCTCATAAGAATAGAAATCTGAGGATGAGGTCAGCCTTCCTTTATTACACTTGAGTTTCTAATGCTTACCATTATCTCAAGCCCATATTAAGCATTTAATAACTGTTTCCTGCCCCTGTTCATCCATATTCTTTAAATAATATAAAGTAGAATTTCATTTGACTAAAATTGAACAGCATGCGAACATTCTATTGTCAAGAGAAAGTCACTTTAAAACCCTGATGAGATAAGTTGTCGCTTGACTTAAACCTAGATTTGCTCCATGTAAAAAAAAAAAAAAAACCTGGGCATGAAATAACTCTTGTCCTTACTTGCAGCTTTTTAATGAAAGAGGAAAAGGGAGGGGGATGCGAAGGGATGACCAACTGTAACCAAAAAACACATTTAAATTCAATGATAGGAAAGTTATGGTGTGGGAAACCAGAGGAAAATATATTTACTCTCTTCAGAACATTGTAATTTTTATTCTAGATACTAGTTGAGAATTGGTAAAGACACATAAAATACAAATTAACTCCACCTCCCCCTTTTGAAATACCCAGGATCATCAAGGTTTTGAAGTAGCTTTGAGAATAAGGTGAGAAGGAAAATTGGAAACTGTGGGAAAATCATGGCAGCAAGTTTCTTTGATTAAAGGCTCATATTCAAGATGTACAATTAATCCATTCACATTTATAAGACTAAGAGCTATTTTCAATAAAGAAATGTTTACCTTTGTTCATCTTTGCTAATTCATCATAAGTGATCATTTATTCTAATAATATGCAATATGTGAAAAAGCATTCATTTTGTTTTGTATTTAATTTGCTTGGTCTAGACCTGTGGTTTAATTAGTGGGGAACACCTGGTGTAGAAATTCTCTACCCTGACAAGAATTTAGCAATATTTTTAATAACTTACAATCTTAGAAAGTTGCCTATTTATTTAAAAAAGTTGAGTAATTATTCGATGATCACATACATAACATTGTTAGGACTTGAATCCTGATCTTCTTGACTACAAGGATTGCCCTGGATAGCCTATGGTATACTATTCTGGTCAAATGTATAATTATTCAAATTAACCTAGAATCATTAAGTCATAGGGAATTAAAGTTTCATGGATTTCAGATCCAGGTGTTCAATAAGGTATTATTTTTTAATATGGAGCCAATCTAGGTCTAGGTCAAGCAGCAATTTGTTTCCTAATGGTTCTGAAGTGACCATCTATTGGCTGACCAGAATGCCCACAATATTTATAAGCTAGTCCCCCCAGTTCTACAGAGAAGCATAAAGCTTGGAGGAAAAGAAAAAAAAAATCTGCCCAATCAGGAGGGATTGGCTCTGTCCTGGTCTTTACACTGCCTCTAAATAGCATACATAAGTACCACTAACTATGTGAGCTCAGTCATGGGATGAGGACCCATTTCTCAGATTCCAGTTGGTACCCACGCTCCCTGGCAAATGCCCTTCTTGTTTAAGCTAGATGGAAAAATTAATAGTGTTACAATGCAGATGTTAAGAGGTCGCCCACTTCTAAGTGGATGGACTTGATATATGAAGGTTGGATCCAATTTCTCAACCACTGACCATGGGCCAGAGCTCCGTTCCTTCCAATGGCAGCTGCCTCCCTCTGTGAATAAATAAGTATACTTGTCTTTTTTAAGCACATGTAGTGATGTTACCTATCTGGTTTATAAAGTGAAAAGCTCAGCAGTTCCTGATCCTTTAGAGCTGAGACTCAAGTAGAGGAGGAAACATGCATTTAAATAATGAGCATCTAGGGAAAGGGTCAGGGACTGGGCAGGTAATTCCATTGGTGTGAGAAACTCCTTTTAGAGAAAATAACCTTTATTAATACAAATTGGCATTTTCTCTTTAAGTCGTTGCCTTAGAGCATCTAGACCATCGCGGTACCCAGGGTCCTATCAGGGGATCTGTGAGGTCAAAAGTATTTGCATCATCATACATGGATATTTTAACTTCTAATAGGGAATATGTCAAGGGACATATCCCATACAAACAAAAACTCTTCTGAAAGGGCTCCTTCATAATTTTAAAGAATATAAAGGGCTCTGGAGACAAAAAAAATAAATAAAAAAAGTTTGGTTTGATACATGGATGCTTGATAGACTGCTGGACAGACAAGCTGTCATGTTGCCAAAATTGAACATTAGATATTCACTTGGCTTTGTAATACCTAAAAAAATGGTATATCATTTTATTGATATAGCTCAGTCACTTGAAAATATGAGGTGCATCTTTGTGGTCTTTGGCATGGCTACAGGATAAGAGATTGTATTTAAGCCCAGCACCCATTGGCCAGCCCAAAACAAGGTGTATAAAATCATGTAAAATTAATAAAAATAAAGTGAAGGAAAATATTTTATGGATAAAACATCAATGAATAGACAACATTAACAGGGAGAAAGCAAATAACAATACTATAATATTTGTCAGTGCTATTGAGTATAATAAAATAATGCTGAAACACTAGATGTGAGACAGAATACTGAAGCAAAAAAAAAAGGATGGAATTCCCCAGATATGATAATGTAGCTGCAAGAATTTCAAGGTGGCTTTAGAAGATGAAAAATTAAAGGAGAAATTGGGTTAGAAAATTAGGCTCTCAAAGAAGAATTCAAAAGGAAAAACAATAGAATAGATATTTTGGGGAAATGATTGAAATTACATCTAAAATAATAGGTTCTTTTAAAAAATGAGAGATTGATGGATTTAGTTCTCAAGAAAATGCACAGATAGTAGGAGGAAAAATCAGAAAATAGTCAAAAGATAGCATGATTGGAATATTTAATGTCTACATGTCATAGCAACTGACCTTGAGGACAAAATGCAACAAGACAATTTCAGCTTTACTGGTTTCCCAGGAAAATAACAATGAAATAACCAGCCAGAACATTATACTTTAGAAAATCATAAAAGAAAATTACCTATACAGTTCCCTAGATTTAAAGTTGGAATAGGCTTCAGAGTACATGCAACCCTATCTCAGAATCTTGCAGATGAGAAAACAGAAGATCAAAAGATAAAATAAATTGATTAGCGTTTTAGACATAAGCTTTATCAAGCAAGAAAATTTAGTTAATTATATTAATAATACTAGCATAATGTTTCTACTTGATCAAAGTGTTTTACACAGATAGCATCATTTGATGCTCACAAAACCTTGTGAAATAGGTGCTATATGTAATTTCATTTTACAGATGGGAAAAGAGGCTGAAAAAAGTTAGATGGCTTATTCAAGGCAAACTAGCAATTATTTGAGGCAGAATTTGAACTGAGATCTTCTTGGTTCCAAATTTGTCAATCTGTGCCCCAGATCCTTTAAATCTAAAAGAAAAAAAATAAATTTTTGCCAATACACCATATTTTGTGTTGGAAACAGTACAAATCAATAGGTTCCATAGTTAATTTCCTAGAGAAATCTTTTTTTTTAGTTCTTTATGTGTATAAACTGAAGGAGAAAATGGTGTTTGTTTGTTTTTTTCTGGAAAAGAGAAGCCTTGAAGGGAGTTGCAGGAGTAAGGAGGAGACTGATAACTATTCCACATTTAATGTTCTCAATAGGGCAAGGATTAAACTTGTTCTATTTAACCTTGAAGAACAGCAGTAAGAACGATAAATGGAAGTTTACAAAGAAACAAATTAAGGCTTGATTTCAGAACAAAGCGATGATTAATGAATCCAATGAGCTGGCACTTTCAGTGGGTTGTGAGTCATCTGTCACTGGGGGATCCTCAAGCAAAAGTTGAAGGTCCATTTCTTGAGAAGTTTTAGAAGAAACTTTATATTTCTGTGTCTGCGTTGAACTAGACAACCCAAGACATCACTTGCAACCTTGAAACTCCCAGAAACTCAGGGCCTAAAAGTGTGAGGGACATCTTTAAAAACCATCTCCGTGCAGAATGGATTTAATAATGCTTGGAAGAGGATTTTTAAATAAAACTCAATCAAGACAAGAGAAAGAAAGAAAACATAGGAGGTTAAGAGAGTCCCATTTATTTCTCAACGGGACAAAATAGTGTCAAGATATTCCCTTTTAGAAATATCATCTTATTTGAACATCATCAAAATTATAAAGAGAAAAATTATGTGCAATGTCAAAAAAAGATTTGAAAGGGAAGGAGTAGGAAAAAAGAAAATTGGAAAAAGGTGTAATTTTCTAGGAAATGGTTAAAAGGATGAAATGGCATTGAGAGAAAGATTAAGTGATTGCAGGAGAAATAACATTAAAAGCTATTTGGGACATGCTGAAACAGATGGTCTCATATATTGTTGCAAAAAATATCTGTTGTCCTTAGATATGAGACACCTGCAGTGTTGTCTAAAATATTGCCTCAAACTTAACGTGTTTGATTAAAGAACTTCGTCAACAATTATAAAAGTATCTGGTCACTAGCTCTTCTAAGCTGTCCTTGGACACAATGTTTTCTCATTTGCTAATACACCCTAGCAGCTGCAGAGCACATCTTCCCCAAGAAAATTTCCTTTTTTCACTTTGCTCATTCTAAACTGCTCCAGAATGATATTGATTAACTGGGCACTTCTGAGCCGGGCTGGCATGATCAAATGGCTCAGTCTAGACCCTAATTTCAAGAAGTCTTCCCCATCATGCTGATACATATTTTTATTTTATTTATTTTTTTCAGGTTGCCTTTTGAAATGGCATTATTTTCCCTGGACTTTATATGAAGTTGCCTCAGAAATTCCCTCATCATGTTTAACACTAGAAGGGAGAGCCAACAAGGGTGAACTGAGAGAAGAGAATTGAATAAGAAAGTTGGAGCTTGTATGCTATATTATAAGTTTAAAGAAAAGATTGAATAGAGGGAAACAAATGTATTTTTACTTCAAATTCATATAAACTCATTGTACCCAAAATATATGGGACAAGAGCAGAATGGATTAAGTGTTAGCAAGCTTCTGATAATTTATGAAACAGGAAAGAAATGAAGAAGAGAAGAAAGGAAGGCATTAAAGAAGTAATAAAAGAAATATTCATTTATTAAACCCTTACTCGGTGCCTGGACTTGTGCTAAGCGCTATGGAGAAGAGAAGGGGAAAAAATGTCAACTCTCTCAAAGAGTTTGCATTTTTGTGGGTAACTGAAGTATCTGAAGGGGAGCTGAAAAATGATGTGTGTGTGTGTGTGTTGGTGTGAAGGGAAATGGTTTGGGGTCTATAAAGTCAGAAATATGTGTAATTGGAAATCTTGTGCCTTTGAAGGACATTTCCCAGGAGCCCACTCACTTCCTGTCATTATGTGCTGATGTAGAGAGAAGATAAATAGGGTGGCCTTCCTTGGCTAGCTGTCTTTTCTTCCTGGGTTTGGACATCAGTGTAGCAGGTTGTTTTGAGCAGGTAGATTAGACATGAACATGTGGTTTTATTTTGTTACTTCTAGTGGCCATTAATAAATATTATAAAATATAATATTTGAAATTATTATAAATTTGGATGTGAGGAGAAAGAAAGGAGTTCCAAAATGGTTTCACCTAAGGGTAAAAAATACCTAACAGAAACAAAAAAGGAGACATCAGGGATAATGCATGAATGTCATTAATAAGTAGTTATATATTAACTTAAATAATATTTAAATGTTAAGGAAAAAGCTGAATATTAAGTAAAAATGACCTGCTACAAGTCAAAAATTATAGATATATTTGACATTCCTCTTTCAGAGCCTGGTACATCAAACAAGATGAGAAGAAAATTATATATTTAAGCAGGACATTTGGACAAACAACACCTGGATTTAATAGAGCTCTGGCATTAATAGATCATAATTTGATAGAGCTGTGGCATATATTTTGAGTCTAGTTTCCGGTAAGATTTAGTGAAAGGCCATATGTCACTGGTGAAGTCCTAGGGTCTTTGCTTTGGGATTGAGGATGACAGCTTCAGTAAAGAAAGTCTTCATTCTATGGATATGAATGAGAAGTAGAGAGAATGAGAAGACAATATATACTCTTTGCCTTATCTTTAATTTATCCTCATATCTTGACTCTTTCCCTTTTCCCATCTAACTCCTATGCTTACAAATCCATCATTTTATCCTAACTCATCCCCATATCTTTCTATATCTCTCTTTTCCTCTTTGTGGCTAATTTCCTTGAGAAGAAAGCCCTCCCTCATTCCTTCACTTCTCCTCTCACTTTTTAATCTTCTATAATCTGGCTTTAAACTGCCTCATTCACATAACACTCAATGCTCTCTTCATTGACAAATGTTGTCTTTTTCCCAGACTTGATCCTCTTTGACCGCCCTGAAGCATTTACAGTGATGTTCACCTCCTTCTGCATATTCTCTCTTCTCTAGGTTTTGAGACACCCGTCTCTTCTGGACCTATTCTTTTCTGTCTAGCAACTCCTTCTCACTCTCTTTTGCTGATTCTTCATCCATTTCATGTCCTGTAGCTGTTTGCACCCCTCTTCTTTTTTCCCTCTATACTATCTCACTTGGTAATAGCATCATCAACCATTCTGTTATCTCTGTGCAGATGAATTCCAGATCTATATCCAGTCTTAGGGAATCAACTGAACTATAGTCATCTGTCTTCACCCATGTCTTGGATATCTCCAACTGAATGAATAGATTCAATACAAAACTCATTATCTTTACTCTGAATACTTTCCTTTCCCCTTCTGAACTTCCATTTTTACTTATAAAAGAATATCCTCGCCCAAGCTTTAAAACTCGTAATCGTTCTCAGATCCCCATTTTCACTCACCCCACGTATAAAAAGAATTGCCAATTTTTTTTCCTTTCTATCTTCCCAATATTCCTCTTCATTTTCCCCAATTTATTTCCCTTTATATAGCTACAAGCCTTGTTCAGGTCTTTATCACTTCTTCTTTGGAGTATCTGAATGATCAACTGGTTTATCTCCAAGGTTTCTATCACTTCTGCCTCTTTTCCAACCTTTACTTAACTGCCATGCCAGAATGTGTTCCACCCACACTGACTGAGCTCCACTGGCCACTTACATCCAAGATCAAGTATAAAGTCCTATTTTTGGCATTTAGGCTTCTTTCATTTAACTCCATTCTGCTCCTTCTCCTGGGAACCAGCCACTTACCTATTTGCCAATCATCATACTAGATTTTTATTTCCATGGCAGGAATGTTCTGCCCCTTAAACTGTGCTTCTTTCTCTGACTTCCTATGTCAATTGTCTACTCAAATCTCTTCTTCTGCAGGAGAGATCTCTGCCTCACAGCTGCTAATGCATTCCTATGACATTCAAATCCTTTATCTAAATCCCCTATTACGACAGGATATACTCTACAAAGGGCAGGTTTTATTTCTTTTTTATTAATTATTTTTCTTTAGGGTCCTAGAATTTAGCACAGTCACAGTCATTAATAATTGCTTGTTGACTGAGATAGAAATTTAAAATGCAGATAAATGATGATCTAGGTAAGGATGCCATTAATAACTGAAAATTCAGAAAGTCCTCAAAGTAAAAGATGGCTTTCAGTGAGTCTTGAAAGATCTTAATTATGATGTATGTCAAATGTGGGAAGGAAGTATATTCTCCACATGAGAGATAGCTGTTACAAAAAATACTAAAATGAAAAATAGGAGACCCTGTCTAAGGAAGAGTAAGAAATCCTAGAGGGAGCTTAAATTAGATTAGCATATAATAAGACTCCAAAAGTAATTCTAGGCTAGAAGATAATTGTGAACATAATTCATTTTTCAAAATAATAGCTTATAGTTCTTCCTTGAGGCAATAGGGAGCCACTGGAGTTTCCTAAGAGAAAATAAATGATGTAGAATAATTAGAACAACTTTTATAGAAAATTTGGATTAATTTGAGGGGATTCTTGGGAAAGGAAGGACATTTAGAAGGCTTTTGCAATAACTGAGATAATGAGGACCTGAACAAGAGTCAAGATTGTTATGTATAGAGAGAAAAAGATTATATTAGAGAGACCATGTTTAGATAGAAAAAAAAAAAGACTTGGCAAATGATTAAAGCTACGAAATTAAATATTACATCAATTTTTTAAAAATAGAATGATGGAATTCTGAATAAATTGTGTATATCTGCCATTTCACTGAAATCTTAGATATAACTTTTTTTAGTTCATAACTTCTCATTATTATTCTTTTTCATGTGTGTTCATACTAAAGAGTTTAAAAACCTTCATGTAAAATTTAAAAATAGTTCAATTACTTTACTTTTTCATTATTTAATTATTAATTAAGAATAATTTAATTATTATAATTAAATTATAATAATTTTAATTATATACTAATTAAATTTAATTATATATGTCCAAAACCACAAAGCTCAAATTGTTTACAATTCATTTAAAATATATAAATTTAAAATGTATATAACTTAATTTCTTATTTTATCCCTTATAACCACTTTCAGGATTTTGTCTTGTTGGGAATTCTTCTACTATCCATCAAACCTAGCCCATTTTCCTTGACTAATTTTTATTCATGTTTTAAAATATCAGGTGACATTTTCATATTTAGAACATTTATATGTTTGGAATTTATATTTGTTGTGTTGCAGAGGGTAACACATTTAATCAAATGGGAGTTAGGTCTTTGTGAAGCTTCTGATGATCTGTAGGTGATTAATAAAGATTAATTTATATGTGTAACCATCTTACTTTTTTTTCCCCTCAACTTCTATTAATCAGTTAATACCCTAATTAAATTGCTTGACTGAATTCGGTGCCCCACATTCTATCCCCATCCAAAAACCCAGTTTCTTGAAATAATTCTGTGGGTATGTTTGTGGGTCGTGAATCATTCATGGTACAAATTTTTATCAGGACTGGTTTATGTATTTAAGCAAAGTTATACAGTTCATTAGTAAACTATTGTTTTTCATTTATTTTACAATTCAATGTTACTCTATTAATGAATATTTACAAAAGGATTTTGTGTAAACTGATTGACCTTTTTCAGAAATAGGAAAAGAATATGAATTGATAACTGTGCATTCACTAGAATTCATATAAACAAAAGGGAAGGAAAAAAGGACAAATTTCAGATCACAATAAAATGATCGTGCACCTGTTTATTAATTACAGAGTTAAATGCTTGGCTAATTTTTGGTATGTTGACAATGGGAAATCAAGATGTTTATATTTTAATAATTTGCATATTATGCTAATTTTCAAACCAATACCTTCATCAGGAGAAAGTACACATTGCATATATTAGTTGAGTTATTCATTACATTTCATTTTCTTGAAACTTAGTCATTAATCTAATATAACAGTAATTTGCATGTCTCTACAACATGAAAGTTTAAAAAAACATGTTGATATCCAGACAAGGTAATTTATCTTGAAAACAAAGCTTTAACATGAAAATTGCATTTCTGATAATGCATTCTGTCTTAGTCCATCTCCCTTCATTGGTTTTGAATTTCATAAATGTTGAATGTGTCCCTTATTATCTAACACCAAAAAGAATTAATTTAACTAATAAAAATTTTATGTTGATTCTAAAAGTCTGGATAAATTGCATAATAAGAAATAAAATAAAAGAAATCTTTGTAACCTATACCTTTTCATATCTTGACACTTTTCTAACATTAATGGGAAAATTGGAAAGTTTTTTCCTAACTATATTATAGTAAGATGTTACTGTCTTAATATATCTCTTCAAAAGAGATGGCTAGTATGAATGGATTTTATATATTTGGTTTCTTTTTTTTAAACCATGTATACATATAGAGATTGTCTACTACTACCCATTTTGGAAATATTTGATTCTGAATTTTGTAGAACAGGGCAGAGAGTCTCATACAATCTTTAACAGTTGTAATAGCCCCTCTAATCTTGGAGCAGATTTCTTTCAGAGCTAACTTTGGAAGTTTATCTCTTCTTTTTAGGTTCTACTCAGGGGTTACCTTTGGCATAAAGACTTCCCTGAGAGATGCTTTGTTTGTGATACTTTCTTTTGTACTAGTAGCCAGTAAATATGGCGACCTTCAATGGCTAAGAATTTTTCTTTGTTTGAACAGCATCCATTATATTATTTTTCAACAGAAAACTTAACTCAAAGATTAAAACAGATATTTCATAATATCAAGAAAAAATGAGTTAAATTAAAGCAAATAGGTCAACAATGAAGTCATGATACATTATAGGAATTATTAGCATGACATAAACCACAAAGTAAATTTATAACAGAATTTTTTCACTTTTTTCATTTTCTAATATTTTCTTAAAATAATTTTGGAGAAAATTCATGGGAAGTTATACACACATATAATTAGTGTGCCAATATATTAATAATTTTACCTTTTCTCTTATAATCATGAAAATCAACTTTTAAAAATGATTTGAGAGAGAGGATGGAAAAAAGGGGAGAGAGAGAGCACTTTCTCAGTGAGAGTACTGAATTCACTTTATTATCTCTTTGGAAAGGTAAAGTCTCATTATTCTTTCTAGTCTTTTATGTAATAAAATGAATTAATATTTAAATTCTTTTAAATTATTTGAATCTTTTTAGCAGCTGCAAAAGGAAATTCTATAGTTTTTGAAGAAGAAAAAATAGTCAACAAACATTTATTATGTACCTGATATTTGTCAGTCGTCCTCTTAGGAAATGGGATGCAAAAAAGGGAAAAAAAATAAATATAATTGATGACCCTCAAAGAGCTCCTATTTTAAAGGAAGAAATAATATCATGATGATCATGATGATGATGATTAACATTTTTTTTGTGATTCTGTGTGCCAGGCACTGTGCTAAGCCTTTTACAATTTTGATCCTCACAATTACCTTTCAAGGTAGAAGCTATTATTATCCCCTTTTTATAGATGAGAAAACTGGGGCAAATGGAGATTATGTGACTTGTCCAGAGTCACCCTGCTAGTAAATATCTGTGGCTAGATTTGAACTCTTCATTCTGGACTCCAGGCCTGCGGATGTATCTACTGTGCCAATTAATTATTATTAGGTCTATATCAGATACACACAGGGTACATAAAAGGTAATCATAGAAAGGAAGGTACTGGCACCTGGGGCATCAGGAAAGGAATATTCATAGATTGATTACATCAGTCATGTCACTCTTGTGCACCATTTGCCTTTTTTGTAAATTATCTCAATATCCTAGAGTTGCCCTTCTGTGTATGATGAAGATGTGTAAGACTGAATAACTCTACTTGGGACTCAGTGATTTAGAGAAAAGGATTGTCTTCAGAATTCAGAATATCTTGAAAAAAACTGATTCTCTTTGAAAATTATGGACTGACTGGACAGCCACTGACTCACTTCACCAGCCAGCCCTCCCAGACTCTCTCTAAAACAAGATAACCAAAATCCTTGTCCCCAGACTCGGTATCTCTGGTCCCCGACTCTATCGTTGATTGAGTTGTTTTTGAACTGTTTACCTGTTATCTTTTGGCCTCAGCTGTGGGACATCTGGCCCCTAGACTCAGTGGGTCATTATCTGAAGATAATTAAAACTTGAGACTGAATCACTTCAAACTCTTATGATTTACACTAAAAATAGGTACCAGAGGTGTCTCTGTTCCTCCTTGCTTTTGGGAATGCATCACTGTTCCAGGGAACTCTCTGCCCATCCTGCGGTCTGGTCCCTTCTAGCCCCTTTCTCTCATTTTTGCACTAAGAATTATAAAAGCAGCTGCTGGTCAGCTACACTTTAGGCTTTTGGGGTACTGGACCAATTTGCTCCTGTGTAGGTTTAGGTCTTTGCTTAATAAAGATTTTTAATCTTCAAGGCACTTGACATGTCTTGTTTAAAAGAAAAGGGGGGGGTCAAGGTCTCAGGAGATCCTGTCCTTGTTAGATTGCTTCCCCACGAGAGAGAGAGAGAGAGAGAGAGAGAGAGAGAGAGAGAGAGAGAGAGAGAGAGAGAGAGAGAGAGAGAGAGAGAGAGAGAGACCTAAGTTCTGTTAAGTCTGTGCCTCAGTTTGCACTATCAACCTTGGAGTACTTCGAGTACCTCTTCACTACAAAATCATAGTAGCCTCTTTAGTGTACTATACAGTTAAAAACAGAAGACATGTCTCAAATGTGGGATGTCATCTCCCTGGGAACAAGAGGTATTTCAAAGAATCAGAGGGATAGAATTAGAAATGGAAAAGACTTCAGGGGGAATCAAGGCCAACTTTCTAATTTTATAGATGAGAAAGCTTAGGGACAAGACCAAATGATATTCTCAGGGTTATACTCCTACGACTCAGGTTTGAACCTTGGATGTCCTTGCTTGAGGTAAAGCTGCCTCTATACTATTGCATTTCTTATTTTTGTCTTTCTATTTCAATATAATATATATATATATATATGGATCTTTTTCCCTCTTTTATGGAATCTTCTCATTCATATACTCATCATTTTGCCAGATCTCTAGAAGATGGAGGAGTATTATTACTTCTCTATGGGCTAACAAGATTTGGTCCTCAACCACATAGGAATGAAAAATATTTATTGATAAGCAACAGGAAAGCCACTGTGGCTTGGTAGTTAATAGCATGAAGTTCAAATCTAGCCTCACACACTTTCTAGCTGTATGACCTTGGGCAGGTCACTTAACTTCTGATTGGCTAACAAAAGGATCCATTGGATCCACGAGAGAGGGAAAGGGCAAACTCCATGAAAAGCAATGGTTCATTGGGTCACAAAGAGTTGGACACAACTGAACAACAACAATGGAGGAGTGTATTGGTTTAAATTATTTTTCAAGGCATTTGTGTTGAAGAGGGTTGCCATTCTGTGAACTGTGATAACTCCAAAGCCCTAACTGGAGTTCTTAATAAACAATACAATCTGTTACATTTGAAGATGGGGCTGATTTGCATGAGGCCATCATTATCTGTTGAGGAGTCAACCTCATTTCAAATGTTTGAACAAGCTCAGAGTATAATAAGTAAACATTAAAAAAAATTTAATCAGCTGGTATTAGAGTCTCTCAAGTAAACAAATCTCTGTTATAATAACAGGATATTATGGATATCCTGCCATTTCTATCATCTGAGTTTAGTCTAATTTTGGGAAGCTCATTACTGCAAAGTGGACGGTTCATTGATTCACTCAATCAGTTGCTTTCCTAAATGAAGAGCTATCATTTCTCCTACCTTGTGTACAGTCGCTGGTTATGACCTGATATAAGAAGTTAACGTGTTAATTAGCCAAAACAAAGCTCCATTTATTCTTCTGACAATATACTTGAACAGGACGCAATAGTGCCTGACTCATTGATTCTCATTCTGAGAGGCAGGTCTGAGTATCCCATCACTTGGCTGCTGAGAATTTAGGGAACTTAATGCCTCAGAGATCAAAATGAAATATGGGAAAACAAGGACTTAATGATGACACAGGATGTAGTCAGTGGAGGATAAAAGATGACAAACATCACTTGAAAGACACTTAGAAAAAAATTACTATGTTGAGAATAATCCCTCACGTTATCAATAGTGTGGTTAGGAGATGCATTTATATTCCTACAAGACATCTAAAGTATCTTTTCAAAAAGCATTCTGCCACATGATGAGTAGTGAAGGCTGTTTAAATTAAATACATTGGGCAGGAAAGCATGTTCAAGGAGAATATTTAAGGTGTGTTATGTGGAAGTGAAGGAAAGTTCAGAGAAAAACAAACTCTGCAATGAACAGCAAGACATTAAATCACTGAGGAAACAAAAGGAATACAAGAGGTAGAAAAGGATAAGATAATGGGAACGAAAGTCTAACCTACAGAGTGCTATAGATCAGGAGACATCATTTGGAGCTGCTTAATGCGTAACAACTTTTTCAAGGTGAGAGGAAATTCTATTTGAGGCTAACATCTGGATGCATCTGTAAATTCTGCAGGTGAGAATGCAAAGATTGTCTTGTGGGAGGCCATATGGCAAGTGAAGTAATCGCAATGATCAGACAGAGGTTTGTGGAACTAGTTAAAAAGGGAAATAATCAGACAAACCTAATCCAGGCAACATTAGCTTGAATTTTGATTAGTTCCTTTTTTTTTTATTTTACTGAATTCTACTAATTTACTTAGACATACAGCCATAGGCTGAAAGCTGAAATTCTATTCTTTCCCTCTATTTAAATGTAATCTGTGAAGAAATGATCACATCAACCATTTTCCTTTCCTAAAGAATTTAAAACTCAAGGAATTTAATTCTATAGGATGTCTTGGAAAATGTAGCTAAAAGATAGAAATCAAAGTCATTTTGGACCAGTCCTATGATATACTGGCATAAAGAATTAGGCATCTTCCAGTGAAGTAATTTGCTCTAATAATACTGATCTGTGCCTCTTTTTAACTCATAATCTCAATGGATAGCGGAAAGACACTGGAACCAGGAAGACCTGAGGTTAAAACTAGTCGCAGTTACTGACAGTGTGACCATAAGCAAGTCTCTTAATCTTTTTTTGCCTCAGTTTCATCAACTGTAAAATAAGGAAAGAAGGAAGCAAACATTCTTTAAGAACCTACTGTTTGTGAGGCACTCTGCTAATTTCTTTATAAATATCTCATATGGTACCCCTGGGAATTAGGTAGTATTATTTTCATTTTGATTTAAAGAAATTTTTTTGTAATTTTTGTAATTTTTAATTATTCGTCATTATGATTTGTAATTTTATCTCTGTATAATTATTATCTCATTTATTCTTTGTAATTCTTTGTAATTATTTTATAATTTGTCCTTTTTATCTTTGTAATTATATAATTATTATCTTTGTAATTATTATCTCATTTAATCTTTATAACAGTTCTGGTTGGTAGGTGCTCTTATTATTCTCATTTTATTGATAAAGAAATCGAGGCAAATAAAAATTAAGTGGCTTACCCAACTAATTTATATCCCCGATCAGGTCCATTGCTATATTCCCTTTGTCACCCGCTGTCTCTTTAGGAGAAAAAATAGGGGAAATGTTCTTCATGGATTGTCATGTTGATCAAAGGTGATGATGTTCATTATAATTCATTATTCCAATGTCAATTGTAATTATTGATTTATGATGAATGTAATATGTCAGATCCTGTCATTGCAAGCAGTGTCATTGCAGTTCAACAGGCAATTGTTTCATGGAAGATATGTCAGAGTTCTCCCCTCCAGCAGAAAGTGAGCTCTTTGAGGTCCGTGACTATTTCACTTTTGTCTTTGTCATCCTAACATTAGATTATAATTAGTAGCTATTTAATGAATTAGTTCCTAAGGTTCATAGGGTTTGTTGAGATAGATGGAATCTCAGGAACTATCTGGTGCAACTAGTTTATTTTACACAGCAGGATAATGAAGCCCAATAAGATGGACTTAGCCAAATTCTCACCGGAAAAATGGGTTTCATGTGACATGAGAGAAAGATAACCTTCTACTTCACAGCTGTGTTCTTGCCATTGAATTTAGGTTGAATTCTTTTGGGAAGTAGATGTCTAGAATGAGTTCACATACTACTCTGTGGGTCCCATAACTGACCTCTTTAGAATTTTGCTTTCCTTTTAACAAATTCTAGAGACCACAGCATAGTGGATAAAGGGTTGAGTTTAGAGGTCATGAAGATCTAGAATTCAGTCCCATATCCAACACTTACTTTGTGATCTTGTGCAAGTCACTTTGACATGGGCATTGTACCCCCAGAAACTCATGCAAACTATTATCAGGGACATTCCTTTGCTCCCTTATGTCCTTGTGACTCCTAACCTAAACCATCCAATGACCCCATAGGACCCTGAGATGATTGTCCTCCTTTCATCCTCCTTTAGATTTAAGATGGACAGAGATATGGACCTCTAGGCTATACCTCGGTACTATCGCGGTACATCTCAGACATCTGTCTGTTCCCTAAAACTAAGGAATCTTTTATGAGGGTCATTCCCTATGTCTCGAGGCAGACCCCAGTCAGATGACCAACCCCTTACCACCATTGAATGCCTGAGTGGCTACCAGTCTAGGATCATGCCCACACCATGACAGCATCTGTTGTAAGAGTATAAAATCCCCCGAATTGATAGGTTTTGGGAACAGCCTTCAATCTTGCTGTTCCACCTGTACTATCCTCCTGGCCATTCTCAACATTACTTTCCTAAATTAATAAATTTCTCTTTTTATTTTTAAGCTAAATTTTGTAGTCTTGCATTCTTGCAGAAAGGAATCCTTCCCGAACCCAGGGGGTGCACCTCTTCACCCCCACAACAACTTGACCATTAAATGCCTTAGTCAGCTTCTTAGGATTTTTCTACTGAGACCTGAATTCATATCCTTACCCTCCTTACTTTTTAACTTTGTGACTATTCAACTCTCTGAACCTCAGTTTCTCATTTGTCATACAGAGCTGGAGTGGACTTGATGATGGTCCCTTCCAATTTTAGTTGCGGGTCATTGTAGTATAGTAGAAAATAGAATGGGAGTCAAAGCCAGAGGATTTAGGTTTTAATCCTAGCTTGACAGTTTACTAGTTGTGTGTCCTCTTTTTCCATAAAACATTGTATGTATTACATTTCATCAAAATTTAATAAAGACAGCTGAGATTTGAATTATACACAAGGAATGTGTTGTCAACCTAAAAAAAAAAACAAACAAAAAAACATCATATAACTACCAAAGTAGTTATTCTAGAAGAAATCTTTAATCAGAACAAGGGAGACAATGCTCATAGACCACCCCACAGAGCCAACTTCTCTGGGAATACTGAGGAAAGTAAACAAAAAGAAAAGTTTTGGACATTCTGCCACTGTGTTGAAACAAGCAACAGTGGGAATATTAGAGAGAGAAGAAATTGACAAGACTGACAATTGGTGGGGGAAGGGGCAACTGGGAGTGACAGTTGGTCTTGTAACTAGCACTTCTTTCCTGTCAAGGGAAGTGGGAGGAGCTTGTCCTTCCCAGTCTCTAGATAGGAGTGCCACTATTTTTTTCAGCCCAAAGAGACAGACCCAACCAGCTCTCAAGGTCAGAACTTTTCTTGTTGCTTGCTGTCTACTGCTAAGATTTTGAAATTAAGAAAACTAGCACAGATATAGCGTAGACAGGAATAAGAGAAACACTCCACCAGCCTGTGAGGCCTGGCCTCAGCTCCAAAGCTGAGAAAAATTCCAACCTTATTTAGGGACATCCCTCTTCCCTTTTCCCTGATACCTCTCCAATCCAAACCGGTTATTAAAATGTATCTTATTTTAATATCGCAGTCAGAGAAGTGGACTATCTTTTTTGGGGCATAGAGGGAGCTGAACCTTAGTTCAGTCATCCAACTACAAATGGTCTTTATAGGACCCCTGCTGGGTAACCAAAGTTGGGGCAAAGGCTTGCCCTTCAATAGGGTCCGTGTTTACCTGGTCTGGGGCATCTTTGGCATCAATACAGTGAGAAGACATCTCCACAGGCTCAGTTCTTGAACACTCCATTTGGTTCAAAAATAGCCTCTCAGCAGGGGGCATCTTTCTCCTTTGCCTCAATGACAACCACATTCTCTCTCTCCCTTCAACTCCTCCATTCCCTGCTACAAACTTTCCTTATCCCCTGCCTGTTCTTCTTATCCACCCATCTTTCCCTTTAAATATTACAACACTTTCTGGGAAAAGACATCCATAACAGGGATTTCTACTTGAGATGGAGAACTCAGAATCCTATATATTCTTAAGGGAGGGGATGAAAGTAAAGGCAAATAATTAGTTAGAGGCTAGGGAAAGAAGGCATAGCAAGAGGCTAGAATACAATAGTTTAGATACAATAAGAGGAACTAAGAAGATAAAAAGGGTACTTATAATTTCATTACATCAGCTGATCCTATCTAGGGTGATCAGTGAGTAATTCAGGGCTTATTTTTCATCCTGGGACAAATCTACTAATTCTATCTAGGTTGATCAATGGGTGCTTGAGGGTTTCATAAAATAAGATTGTCCCTCTCTATATACACACAAACACATACACACATATGTTATTAAATTTCATCATCAAGACAATATGTGTAGAACTATGGTCATTGATAGAGTCCCCACAGTGAGAATATTCCAATTAAATAGCATCATGGATCTTTCACTTTTCTCATGTGAAGTTTCTGACAATTTGTTATATCCCTGATCTGTTATGATGGGTTCTTTACGAGAAGAAAGGAGCAATGTTTTGCTATCAAATTCCTGATATCTCTTATATTTAGTAGACACTGTAAGCCATATAATCTTCTACATACGTGAGGGAAAGGACAACGGTATCTCTACGTCATAGGCTTTATGTCAGGGAAAGTAAATTATTCTTCAAATGAGAAGTGAAAGATATGGCTCTATAACTTCATACACTTAAGAAAAAAATTTTAAAGCATTATCTTGACTTTTTCTATCTATTTTCTTCCCATACTATCTTAAAAACTATTTATTTGTTTAACCAATTTTTTCATTGAATTCAGATTCTATCATTAGAAGCTACTTATTGACTATTCATAGAAACTCAAACTCTATCAATATAGAAAGAGTATGAGTACGTCACCTGACTCTATCTTGATGGTAAAATTTACAGAAAAACAACATTTACTTCTTTGGGTTTTCATGAGTATCAAATGAGTTAGTTTTTGCAAAAATTACTTAACTCAGTGCTTCATATATAGTAGGTACAATATAAATGCTTTTTGCTATTCCTTTCCCTTTTCATCACTGAAGAAAGGTCACTAAAATGTATAGATGTCATATCTGTAGCCATATTTCATCTGCTTTCTAAATTAGTCCATTAAAAGTCCTGCCCAGTGGTGAGAATGTGGATCCTGCCCTTCCAGGATTACATTCCCTCCTTGTTTCGATCTCATAGAGTCATTTCCCCCCCTAAGACACAAATGTAACATTATTGTCTGAATGAAGTCTTTCTTGCTCTCCTATGTGCTCCTGCTCTTACTTCTAAACTGCCCTATATTTAAATACTTCGTGTACATTTATATTTAATCCCTTCATAGCTATCCTGTACCTATATTTTTGTGTACTTTTGTCTTTCCCATTTGAATGGAGACTTCTTCAGAGCAGGGTTTGTTTCACTGCTTGTAATTAAATCTCCAGTGCCTGCCAGTCCCTCCCCTATAGAAGGGTCTTAATAAATGCATTGTTATTTATTGCATAATTTACAGAAGATAGAAATTCATGGTATTGTCATGACTTGGGCAAATTACATAGGATAAATATGGCAGTTATAGAATGTTAGTCCTTGGAAGGATCTCATTGAAATATCTTCCTTATTCCCAGCCACCTGGTTTTCTAAAGAGGAAACTAAGGTCTAAAGAGGTTAAATTATGTGCCCAAGGTCAAAAAGTATTTAGCAGCAAAATTGAGTCACTTTGAGTTCACTCATCTGTAAAATTAAGAGGCTAACACCTTACCTGCCTAATTCTCGGGGCCCCTCTGAGATTAAAAGGAGATAACAGATATGAATGAGCTTGGAGAAATTTTAAAAGTCCTTGGACCCAAAAGTTGTTGGAAACAGAACTAAAAATAACGACCATGCTATACTTGAGGCCTACAGTTTCCTAATTTAAGGCTTGTTTAACATTCTCAAAAAATAAATCAATATTAGATAATTTGGCAACTGTCTCTAATATCAAACTGGATTTGGATATTATGAAGTCAGATTCTTTTTTAAGGTAGTGCAAGATTCTTAAAGTGCCCAATTTTGACCTTTGTAAGTGGGACAATTCCATCACAGGTCAGAGAATTTTATATAGCTATATATAAATTATAAATATGTATATATACATATATATGAGAGGAAATAGATCCTATACTACCTATGTCAACAGACTATTGTGAAAATTAAATAGTATAAGGTTTATTATAAATGCCAGAGACTATGATGATAAAATCACTGTTCTATACACCTTCTCAAAGGACTCCAAATTATTATATATTAGACACTAAAATATATATAGATAGATAGATAAATAAGGAAATATAGATAGATAAATAGACAGACAGACAGACAGACAGACAGACAGACAGATAGATAGATAGATACATAGATAGATACATAGACAGACATATGGCTAGATAGATCAATAGGGAGATGTTTATAATTATATAGTTCCGGGCTTCTTAAACTGGGTCTGTGAGCTTTAAAAGCTAAATAACTATTTCAATATAATTGGTTGAGGAGTAATCGTATGCTTTTAAAAGCATGATTCTGACAAGTGATCCAAATATTCCATTAATCTCACAAAGGATAGCACACAAATAAAGGCTAACAATCTCTCATTTTCTATTTTAGTTTCATAGATGTAGAGGTGAAAGGGACATCAGAGGTCTTAGATTTCAATCTCCTTATTTTATAGATGAGGAACCTGAATCCTGAGTAGACTAAAGTCACTTAACTAAATAGTAGAGAGTTAGGATTTGAACCTATGTCTCCTGGTTCTGCCTTCAAGGAGATTTTTCATTGTACCATACTGCCTTCTAGCAGAATTTTAAACATTTTGATAAAACTCCTCACTTTACAATTGAAGAAAATGAGATAAAAAAGAGAAGTTACCTGTCTAAGGTCAAAAAGGCTCAGAGAAAGAATTAAAACTCCAGTCTTTCCTGACACTAGGTCAAAGATACAAATGATACCCCAATCCAGCAAACCTTCTTCTTTTGCACATCCCTTCTCCTTCCCAAACAAAGATAATTGGAGTTTGGGATATACTCTGAGAAAACGTTTTTGCTTGGATTTTGTTTTAGACCAAATGGGATCAAAGAGGGAGAATGGAGAAGGCAAAGCATTCAGGTAGATAGGAATATTGCAATATCTTTCTGATCAGCATCTCTGTGGTGGGAGTGCTAACCTTGGAGTTATAAAGAACCATTTTCTAGATAAGTGATTCTGGGTGACTTACTGATGAACTCTGATGGTTCTTCCTCTGGAAAGTGAGAATTCAAGCAGACTCTACTTGCTGGGATTGTTGAGATTTTAAAATGAGGTAATGGCTGTACAGAATTTGGCCTTCATCAAAGTCTGCTATAAATGCCAGGTTTATTCACCAAGAGGGAGGTTATCCATGCCTAAATTGTGTCATCATGGTATGTTCACAGATAACTGAATTCATATTCCTATGTGGATAAGCAGGAAATTGAGAGTCCTTTGAGAAGGTGTCTAGAATAGTAATTTTGTCATCATAATCTCTGGCATTTATGGTACACATTATAACATTTCATCTTCCCAACGATTATAGGTACTATAGGAACTGCTTTCCCTCTTTTTACAGATGAAGAAACTGAGGCTCAGAGTGGGCCAGGGATTTGATAAAGTTCAATAGATAATCAATAGCCTGGTCTTCTTGACTCCAAGTTCAGAACTCTTTCTTTGCAGTAGTATTCAGTCTTTGTTGCCTTTCTTATTTCTATTTCTACCCTTTTATCTTGTAGCTGATTCAAATGCCTTCTTTTGTCTGCATCCTACCTGATCAGCCATTCACCCCTGATCCTTAATTTCCTTTAGCTTCCTTTGGTGACACTTAGTAGACAATGAAAGTAGTTTCTATTACCATCTTAACCTTGTCAATTATATGGCATTACCTTTCCCTAGTAGAGAATTTTCATCAGAAGATGGCAGCAAAATCTCAGAATCCATAATATTTAGAACTCTTAAAAAAAAAAAACAGAGTAATCATATTGGTTAGAATATTTTAAAAAATCCATTTTACTCTTACTTACACTGCTAATCTGCTGAAATGTTGGCTGGTATGAATAATGCAACACCACCCTGAATTCTGAAGGCAGTGGGATGAGAGACACTTTATAATTTGAACATCTCTTGGCAACAATAAACAATTTATTTGATCCTTTTAAATTAGCAAGAATGTGTAGAGAGTGACTTCAAAGTTTTGCTTTTTATGAGAGGCATTACTTTTGATGTTAACTCTTTCAAAACGAGACATTTCAAACAAAAATAATTCAAAAGAAAAAGAATAGCAGAAACAATTTTATATGCAATAAGGTTGAATCCCACCTCAACTTGTTTCGAGTTCAGCTGAGATCCTGTTTAAACTTCTTATAATTACTCTACCAGATGAAGTCAAAACTTTGAAATGAAAAAGCACCCTGTGATTGGAACTTTAATACTGGTGTATATTCAAAGATTCAAATGTGTCATTTTCAAATGAATCTACTTTCATTTTCTCCATTCTGTTTAAATCTAAATAAGCCAAGCAGTTTAGGATAACTTTTATTTAGACACGTTGCAGTCCTTCATTTCATTTTCAGTAGCAAATATTACTTGTACTATCCCAAGAAAATAGTAATAGTATATAGTTATGTTTAAAAAAAGACACAAAATTAAAAAAAAAGACTGAGAATGTTTCTATGTTAAGGGCAGGAATGGATATTCTATTGGATTACTCTATTGCCCTACCTGGTGGTTTTGCATTAGCTGTTTTGTTGTTGGAAGGTGGATTTGTTCCACTTAAGTACCAATTGGTCATGGATCCACAGGGACACTAGAGTCAACATTGGCTTTAAACAGATGCCACTTTTAATTTAACATGAAGGTTTTGATGGGACTATAGGCGTGTATTTACTTCTGATCCTTTCCTTACACAGACTCTGTGGAAGTAACGAAAAAAAATACAACCAATTTACATGAGACTAGTGAAGAATTGAAACTCGCGGAGATTAGGCTACATGTGTTCCTGCAAGATTTGGGCATAATTTAGTCTGAATTGTGCTGCATCGCTTTCCTTCTGATTGTAATAAAATTGGATTATTTGCTTCACCACATGAGGGACAAGAAGGAAAAGAAGTTTTGTAAAGTTCGCTTTTGAAAATTCTCTTTCGTTCATGTGGTTGGAGGATTGATGCTCACTTTGTGTCTATTGTTAAACCGAGTGTTCCCAAGAGGAAATCCACTCCATAAATGCCCAAGTAGATAAAATACTACTGTCTACTGTAACACTGCACCTACCTAAAAGAGTTCCAGGGTTACTCCAGAAATCTCTTGAGGTTTAAATAAGTAGGACCCACATTAAGCTACAGAGATGCTGGTCTGCATAGCTAATGTCTTTGCTGCTGATCTGACTCTAGGAAATAGACAGAATTTTTCCCCTAATGTTTAGATGGTGAACAGGGATGAGTCAATCTCACTCCCTCTGTCTCTGTTCCTGCCTTTCTCTGTGTCTGTCTGTCTCTATCTCTCTCCAGAGTCCCTTGTCATCAAAATGGTGCCTTTATGAGATGTTCTATTGCAATAAAAATTTGGGATTCGGTTACCAAACCATTTTCCTTCTATTGGATTTTACATGTTTTAAATGAAGATGAGGCTGGCAACCTTGGCTATATTTCTAGGACAATAGTCTACTTCATTCATTCCACAAGGAGAAATAATGAGTCTATGAGAAGCATACCATTTTAGATTGTTTCATTCATAAAAGGACTCCTGATTGCCAACATTTTCTCCCTTCTTTCATCATCACTCCTTCTCGTTCTTTATTTCTAATTTAAAATTGATATCTCATGAATATTTTCATCATAGAAAACTGGTAGAGAAAATATTTCATGAACTTTATATCATTACTAGTTATTGTACTATTAATTATCAGACAGCATGGTGTAGTCTATAGAATGCTAAACTAGAAGTCAGAAAGATGTTGGTTCGAATCCTACCTTTAACACTGAAATGCTTCGCAGCCTTATTCTTTTCCTTTATCTGTTAGGGTTGAATTAGACAGCAAGTTGCAAAGCTTTGTTCCTATGATTTCTGTGTCTCTTAAAGGGGTGGGAGCACCTATCATGTGAGACCAGCAAGTGTTCTAAGCATAAGAAGTTTAAAATTCTTAAAAAAAGAATCATGACTCAAAAAGAGGCTGGGTTAAAAAACAAAACAAAACCAAAAAAGCCCAACACCTCCTTTTCCTTCCCTCAGAATGCAAAGCTGGTAAAATATGCAAACTGCAGAATTAATAAACAAACCAACTGAATACTAAAGAACCATTAAGGTCACCCTGAGCCTGGAATCCTGAGCTAAGGCTGTTGATAGGATGGAGCTACATATTAAGAATGACAGAAAGAATCCAGCTGTCACATTCAGTGGGGAGAGAGGGAAAGGCAATAGGCAAATGTCAGATTCAGAGCAATGCCCATGAGAACTGAGAAGCTAGATAACTGAGCCACTAAGTTGCTAGTCTGGTGACCAAGGATTGTGGAAGAGCACAAAGGTTAACTAGAATATGGCGGCATGTTGGCTTGTGTTTTTTTTTTCCAATTTGGTCTGCCATTGTTATAGCCCCTAGTTCCTTTCTTGGCAATACTACATGCAAACTACCATCTCCACCCATTCCTGGGCTACTACCCACAACTGTTTTGTAATTGTCATCATAATACTCCTCTCTTTGGATATATCTTCCTATCTCATCTCATTATAAACATAAGGCATATGCCTTTGACCTGACAATCCATTAAATAGTACTTAGACACTAATCTCTGGTGGCCAAGGTTGGAGATGGTTCAGGAGGCAATGACAGCACACTAGAAAGAGGGCCCTCAGGGATAACTAGAAACAGTTGGACTGAGGTAGTATAACTGGCCTCACTGAGAAAGCAATTGGTAATATTTGACCAAATTATAATGACCTTAATAACTCTCAGAGAATTGAATGAGTTAAAATTAGATAAAATTCCAGAGGGGGTTCTTAATGTCTTCAAGACTTATGCCTCCTGGTCAAGATGGTGGCATAGAGGCAGCAAAAGTACAGGCCTCTGAAAACCCATCCTTACCAATTACAAACTGAATGCTCCTAGGGGACTGAAAATCAAACCTAACAAGACAGAGACAAGGTACCCTCCTGTTGGACTCAATTCAAACGGTATGGCCCCCAAAGGCCAGGATTCAAGAACACTTGGGTTTAAGGGGAAGGAAGAATTAAGGTGCCAGGACCCTCCCCCACACACACCTAGAGCACTAAGCCTCAAGCAGCAGAGGGAAGCTCTGGGTGGGCAAAGGCGCTGGTCTGGAGGGTGTACCATGTGGGCAGGGTTATGCCAGGCTCATAGCGTCGAACACAGGCTGTGGAGAAGGAGCTGTAGAGGGAGCTCAGAGTGGGCAGCCTGGTCACAGCAGGGGAGACCCTCCATATTGCTCCCACCTTCTAGGAGGTTTTGACCTCAGAGCACATCCAGCCCAATGCAGCTGAACTTAATCCCATCAAAATCTTCAGAGGTCAGAGAAGTCCAAGCTCCAACACCTCTCCCCCACAGACTGCTGAATTTTAATCCAATCAAAAGCCTCCAGAGGACAGGGAAGATCAAAATCCAACACCCCTCCCCCACAGCCTGCACCTAGATGTCTCCTGACAAAGCTCCAAGAGGGGAGACTGACAGAAAACCCCAAACCAAAAAAAAAAATGAGAGGAGCAAGAGCACATACAATTACAGGGAGTAAAGAAGGGATAAATATGAGCCAACAATAGAAAAAGAAGAAAGAAACAACAATTGACAGCTTCTATACAGGCAATGAACAAAGAACAAATGGAACATGGAGAAGGGATCATCAAAAAATAAATCAGAAACACTAGCAAATTGGATAGAGGCTTTGGAAGAGCTCAAAATGCAATTCAAATCACAATTAAGAGAGGCTGAAGAAAATTGGGAAAAGAACTTAAAATCTAGATAAGTCATCTGAAAACAGAAAATAGTGTCTTGAAAGCCAAAATCAACCAACTTGAAAATGAGGCAAAGGATATGAAAGATGAGGTAAAGAATATGAAAGATGAGGCAAAGATGATGAGAGAAGGGGTAAGGAGAATGAAAGATGACCTACAAAGAAAATCAGACCAGAAGGAGAAGGATGACCAAAAAACCAGGGATGAAATCCAGTCTTTAAGAACCAGAATACAACAACTAGAATTAAGTGACTTCACAGCAGGACACTAAAAAACAAAACCAAAAGAATGAAAATAATTGGGGAAAACATGAAGAATGTCATTCACAAAAGAGAAGATTTAGAAAATCATTAGAGGAAAGAAACTTTAAGAATCATTGGTCTACCAGAAGACCATGACAAAAGAAAAAGCCTGGACATAATACTATAGGAAATTATCCAAGAAAACTGCCCCGATATTCTACAACAAGAGGGAAAAGTGGAGATTGAAAGAATCCACAGATCACCTCCTGTAATTTATCCCCAACTGACAACACGCAGGAATATTATAGTCAAATTCAAGAACTATCAGAACAAAGAAAAGACATTACAAGCTGCCAAGAATAAGTCATTCAGATACCATGGAACCACAGTGAGGATAACACAGGATCTGGCTGCATCTACACTGAAGGACAGAAAGGCATGGAATATGATATTCCAAAAAGCAAGGAAACTAGGTCTACAACCAAGAATCCACTACCCAGCAAAACTGACAATATTCTTACAGGGTAAAGTATAGTCATTCAACAAAATAGAATTCTAAGAATTTGTAAAGAAAAGACCAGACCTGAACAGAAAATTTGATGCCCAAGCAAAGAACTCAAGAGAATCATCAAAAGGTAATTTAAAAAGAGGGAAAAAAGAAAAACAAAACAAAACAACAAAAAAAAACCTTTTTTAAGAGACCCAATAAGTTAAAATGTTATTTATCCATATAAGAAAACAGGTCATTGGTAACTTTTAAAAATTGTTATTATCACCTGGGCACCTAGAAGAATGACACTTAGAGGGAACAGTGACAAGCTATATAGGATGAAATGACAAGACATAAATAGGTATAAAGATATATGTATGCATAAATATATATACATGTACAACTAGAGCTAAAAAAAAGAGGTTAATACTAAAAGAAATGAGAAAAGAAAAAAAGGGGATACATTCATATGGCACAAAGAAGCTCATGGTGGGAGTGGGGAGAACATCAATACAGTGGAAGGGTAAAGAGGTTGCAGATAGGAAATACTCAACTCTTACGTGCACTGAAATTGACCCAAAGAGGGAAGAACAATCCAATCCATTGGGCAGAGAATACACTTGAGCCCTTTAGAGGAGTAGTAGAAGGGTAACAAATGGACTGGTGGGGAGGGAAGCAGTACAAGGGAGGGAGGGGGTGGGGGTAGTTTTAAAAAGACTTCAAAGAAAATAAGGGGGGAATAAGAAGGGAAGGGAGTAGAAAGGGAAATAAAATAAGGGTGGGAACTAGTGGGACTGATTAAAAACAAACATTGGTGTAGAAGGAAATAGTGAAAGAAGAAAAGGCAGGAATTGGAGTAGAAATCAAAATGCTGGAAATACACAAATGGTAATCATAACTCTGAATGTGAATGGAATGAACTCACCCATAAAACACAAGTGAATGGCTGAGTGGATGAGAATCCCAAACTCTACCGTATGCTATCTACAAAAACACACATGAGGAATGAAGATACATATAGGGTCAAAGTAAGAGGATGGAACCAAACTATTGGGAATCAACTGATAAAAAGAAGATAGGAGCTGCGATCGTGATATCTAACAAAGCCAAAGTAAACATAGATCTAGTCAAAAGAGATAGGGAAGGTAATTACATCCTGATAAAAGGCAGTATAGACAATGAGGAAATATCAGTACTCAACCTGTATGCACCAAATAGCATAGCATCCAAATTTCTAAAGGAGAAACTAGTGGAGCTCAAGGATGAAATGGAAAAGCTATACTAGTGGAAACCTGAACTTTCCTCTATCCAAACTAGATAAATCAAACCAAAAAAATAAATAAGATAGAGATAAGAGAAGTGAATGACATCTTAGAAAAATTAGAGTTAGTAGATATGTGGGAAAAAATATAGGGACAAAAAGGAATACACCTTCTTTTCAGCAGCACATGGTACATTCACAAAAATTGACCATGTATTACAGCACAAAAACATTGCCAACAAGTGCAAAAGAGCAGAAATAATAAATGCAACCTTCTCAGATCACAGTGCAATGAAAATAATAATTAAGTAAGCATACATGGAGAGGTAAATTAAAAATTAATTGGAAATTAAACAATAATTTTGATTACATCAAATTAAAAAGGATTTGTATAAACAAAACTAATGCATGCAAAATTAGAAGGGAAGCAACAAATTGGGAAAAAAATCTTCATAAAAATCCTCTGACAAAGGTCTAATTACTCAAATCTATAAAGAGCTAAACCAATTGTATAAAAAATCATGTCATTCTCTAATTGATCAATGGGCAAGGGACACAAATAGGCAATTTTCAGTTAAAGAAATCAAGATTATTAATAAGCACATGAAAAAGTGTTCTAAATCTCTTATAATCAGAGAGTTGGAAATCAAAACAACTCTGAGGTATCACCTTACACCTAGCAGATTGGCTACCATGAGAGCAAAGGAAAGTAATGAATGATGGAGTGGATTTAGCAAATTTGGGACATTAATGCACTGGTGATGGAGTTGTGAATTGATCCAACTATTCTGGAGGGCAATTTGGAACTATGCCCAAAGGGTGCTAAAAGACTGCCTGCCCTTTGATCCAGCCATAGCACTGCTGGGTTTGAACCCCAAAGAGATAATAAGGAAAAAGACTTGTATAAGAATATTCATAGCTGCACTATTTTTGGTAGGAAAAAATTGGAAAATGAAGGGATGCTCTCCAATTTGGGAATGGATAAACAAATTGTGGAATATGTTGGTGATAGAATACTATTGTGCTCAAAGGAATAATGAACTGGAGGAATTCCATGTGAACTGGAACAACCTCCAGGAAGTGGTGCAGAGCGAGAGGAGCAGAACCAAGAAAACATTGTACATAAAGACTGATACACTGTGGTTCAATCAAAGGTAATAGACTTCTCCATTAGTGTCAATGCAGTGATCCTGAACAACCTGGAGGGATCTATGAGAAAGAACCCTATCAGCACTTAAAGGAAGAACTATGGGAGTAGAAACACAGAAGAAAAACAACTGCTTGAATACATGGGATGAAGGGATATGGTTGGGGATGGAGACTCTAAATGAACATCCTAGTGCAAACAACATGGAAATAGGTTCTGATCAAGGACACAAGTAAAACCCAATGAAATTGCACTTTGACTGTGGGAAGAGTGGGTGGAGGGGAGGGAGGGAAATAATGTGATTATTGTAACCTAGCAATAATGTTCTAAAATTGACTAAATAAACTAATTCCAAAGCTAAAAAAAAAAGGACCTATGCCTCCCATTTTTTTCCAGAGCGGGTTGCAGATTACCTTGATTCCTGCTTCTCTCTTTACTTAAACTTTAGGAGCAAAAATGGATTATAATGTAGCAATTTTAAAGCAAAGATCCTTCCAAACCCTTATAAACTTGTAATAAGTGAGCAACTGATAGCTACCAATTTTATGATGTTTCATTCTTTCTTTCTCACAGATTTAGTGCTATTAAGAGAAGTTAATTTTTTGTACACCTTACAACACAGCCACTCATTATTTTTATTTATATGGGGGAGGGGAGAGGTACAGGTTGATGCTGTGGCCCTGAGTACAAACGATTTCTCCAAAGTATCCTGTTAGGGTCTTACTTCACTGGACATTGGTGGGGAAAATACCTTCTAGGGGAGGAGAGGGCTAATTAGGGAAAGGACTTGAGACCAGACACAGTGTTGCCTGTGGGGAGAAAGTTATAATCCCTCTAGAGGCAATTGAGTAATGAAGTGGATGAAACTTGGGATAGAGAACAAGAAAGACCATATAATCTTGCTTTAAACAAGTTTAAATCATTTGACCTACCACTGCCTGCCTTGGTTTCCTCATCTGTAAAGCTGGAATAATAGTGGCAGTTACCTATGAAAATAAGATGAGGTAACATTTATAAAATGCTTTAGAAATCTTAAAAAAAAACAAACCCTTACCTTCTGTCTTAGAATCAATATTATGCACTGACTACAAGACAGAAGAGTGGTGAGTGCTAGTCAATGGGAGTTGTGACTTGCCAAGGGTCATACAGTTAGGAAGTGTCTGAGGCCAAATTTGAACCCAGGATCTCTTGGCTCTAAGCCTGGCTCTCAAACCACTTAGCCACCCAGCTGTCCCAATGCTTTGTAAATCTTAAAGTGATTTACAAATATTAGCTATGGCCATCCAAATGTATAGTCAGTAAAATTATAATATTTAATATGTCCTTTAAGTCAAATAATTATCATATTCTATTATATATTATGTGCATAATATATATACATTCTTACAAACACTTATTAAGCAGTCAAAGCATACTTGTATTTTCTATTTACCTGCAAATATTTGACTGTATTCCACACTAATTAGAGATAAAAATAATGACAAATGGTGATAGATTTATCAGAATACCTGAATTTTAACCCTGATTATTACATGCTATGTAATAGACTAAAAGCAATTGCCATTATCACTCCGAGTCCCAGTTTCCTCATCTGTTAAATGAAGATGATGGACTCAAAAATGTTTAACACATGTAAAAGAAAATGGATGCAGTGGACCTGGGTTCAAATTCTCTCTTTATGTTGCTCTCTATCACTTTGTCTATATCTCTACATACATATATATATATGTGTGTGTCTCAATATATAGCTATCTATATTATTGATAGCTATCTCAGTATATAAGATGGATAGATAAGTAGGTAGGGAGGATGAATAGTTGAATGGATAGATGAATGAATGAATGATAGATGAATAGATGGATGGATTGATAGATAGATAGATAGATAGATGGATGGATAGATAGATGGATGGATGGATGGATAATTGTATAGATAGACAGACAGACAGACAGACAGACAGACAGACAGACAGACAGATAGATAGATAGATAGATAGATAGATAGATAGATAGATAGATAGATAGGTAGGTAGGTAGGTAGGTAGGCAGGATTTGAGCCAAGATCCTTTGCATGCAAATAAAAGATACCTTCCCTTTTCTCCTCCCTAAGATTCTTCTGGGCCCAAGTTTCCACCTTTTTAAAAGGAGGGCTTTGAACTAGATGATCCTTAATATCTAATTCAGCTCAAAATCTATTATGACAGGGATGGGGCATGGTAGTGAGAGGATTGTTCAGTCATGCTTATTTGCCTTCTACTCTATAAGTGACTCATTTCACTGTTGAAACATTATTTCTTTGTCCTGGGAATTTGTAAAATAGAGATCTAAAAACTTTTCAATTTTTTTTAACTCAGTCCTCAGCAAAAAACAGTGCTTTGATGAAACAAGTTATTGTGAAATCAACTCCTGCCACATAGTTGGAGAATATTAGAACTGAGACTTTCAGAACATGCCTGCATTGATATTTTTATCTCTAGAAAGAGATAGTAAGAAAAATCAGTCATCATTTGGGAATTTCACAAACCAAGAGCCAGAAAGCATCTATTCGTAACTCAAGTATTCTAAGAGAAGCATTTTGGGTTCAAGGTATATTCAGAAAAAGGCAGAGATTTTTAAATAAGATACACCGAAGAGATATTAGCTAGCAAGCATCTGGAAGTACCTAGAACCCAATTAATCAATCAATTAATTTATGAACAATCACCTATTTTATTTCAGGCATTGTTCAAGGTTATGGAGACATGTAAATAAAAGATGAAGTATTCTCTGGTACCAAGGAATGTACAATCCAATGCCCTCTGACTCTAAAGAGAATACTGTACTTACTACATTAGAATTCCTTTCCCTTATAACCCTATTGCCTTTATCTGTTTTTGTTTTCTTAATGAGTCCTCACTTATGCAAGTCATATTGAGTCAATAAATCCATTCTGGCTACTCATACCTTAGGACTAGCACTGGTCAGCAGCTTGGTTTTATCACTACATTTTTTAAATCGTAGAAGTAAAAAAGGCCATATTTCTGTTTATTGTCCCAATTTTTCAGGGTTGGCACGAAGTACAACACCACTGTTTCCATTAGTAATCCATGAGAAAATTGTGAAAAACTCAGGTAATGCAAGATTTCAAGTGTCAGTTTAGGGAAATTGACTTCTTTCAGAATATAATAGATTCGTTTTGTTCCTTGGGTATGGATCTGAGTTCATTTCTTTTTCTCTGTAGGGAGCAGATTGTTTTCATAGTACTAAAACTAAAAATTTCTTGGTTAAAAAAAAGAAGGAAACATAAAAGCTCACATAAAGGTTCTATATGGAGACAAAAACAACAACTTGATTTTTAGCTTCTTCCAGGATAGTTAGCTTTGTAGGTTATGGTCATCTCATCCAACCACATCAAACTGAGTATCCTTTTTTATTAAAATCCTTACCTTCTTTCTTAGAGTCAATACTGTGTATTGATTCCAAGGCAGAAGAGTGGTAAGGGCTAGGCAATGGGAGCCAAGTGACTTGTCCAGGGTCACACAGCCAGAAAATCTCTGAGGCCAAATCTAAAACCAGAGTCCTTAGGCCTGGCTCTCAATCTGCTGAGCCACTTAGATGCTCCCACTGCACATACTTCATCATATCTTCCCATAAATGTTTAACTGTCCTCTCCTGTGCCCACCTTTACATTAAAGTCATAGAGTTTCAAAGTATATAAATTTATTTTGGAATGCCTAATCAGGTCTATCTTGGAATTTTCCCAATACACACATTTTCTTTAATAGATGGTATTTCATAATCAAGAATTATTTCCCTCCTAGTCTTTTTGCAAATTGTTATCAAGAGTATTGAAACATAAGGTGACCAACACGGGTTCCAAAATGTCAGAAAATGATTATTGGAAATTGTATTGAGATGCAACCTTGAATGAAAATGAAATTTAAAAAGAAGAGAAATAATGTGACCAAGTAACTGATGAAATAATGTTTCATACTGCCTTTAAGTTTAAGGAGAAAAGTGACTTTTCCTCCCTTCTCTGTCTCTCTGTCTCTCTCTGTCTCTCTGTCTCTGTCTCTGTCTCTGTCTCTGTCTCTGTCTCTCTCTCTCTCTCTCTCTCTCTCTCTGTGTCTCTCTGTCTCTGTCTCTCTGTCTCTGTCTCTGTCTCTGTCTCTGTCTCTGTCTCTCTGTCTCTATCTCTGTCTCTGTCTCTCTCTCTCCTCATGTAGGAACCTACAACCCAAACTTTTATTTAGGTGGGATGTCTTTTTGTCTGCTGGTTTCCCTTAAAGGGAGACACTTAAAATGGATATGATTCAGTTCATGTCCACTTATTAATCAGATGGATACATCCCATTTAGAATACCAACAATGCAGTAAATGTTGATAGCCTGTACACTTTTTGATTCATAGCCCTGTCTTCTTCCTTCTCCCCTTTTATTCATTGTCCCATATTAAAGGCAAAAATGAGAAGGGAACCTCATGGGACGAGGGCTACTTTCAAGGTCTTTTCTTTATTATTAGCACCTACCAAGCTCTTTACAAAGCAGTGATGAGATGAAGACACAGAACAAGACACATTTTTCAGAAAAAGACAAAGCACAAATTGGTTTCACTTGCCAATGTATATTTGCTATAAGGACTTGTTTATTTTCTCTGCTCCTCTCTCAAATCTCTCCCCCACTTTGCTCCTCCCAAAAAGAAGAGGGTTTCAAGGAGAGAAAAAGATAAGACAATAGAAAAGGAGAAAAAATAAAATTAAGAAAATAATGTCTTTTAAGTTCCTTTTTTAAAATGCAGAGAAAAGAAGGAAAATTGGAAACTCGGATAAGTAGAAAAACTTTGAAAGTTAAATCTTGCACTTAATAGATGCTTATATAGAAAAATCAAGCTGCACTTTACAGAGATCTATGATCACCCCTTTCTGTTCCATTAGATACATAGACATGCCCATTTTACTTGCTTTTTGTTACATTCGTAATAGAAGTAAAAGAAAAAATAGAAATAGAGTAGTTCAAAATAGGAGCTAGACTTAGATTAATTTTAATGAGCACTTCTGGCCCATCGAATAAATGATGAAATATAATTCTTTTTCTTGGTAGAGAATTTAGAAATAGATGCATCATGGATTGTCTGCTATCATCTTTTTGTCCATTAGCTTTGGTAAATTGGTTCCCTGTTTAAAATGGTTGGATGAGAATAGATTACGTGTATTATAGCGAAGCTTTTGATAAATCACCATGATCTTACAGAAATATTGGAGAGATGTAGTGGACAATAAAATTGTACTCAGAATTGGTTGGACTGATGGATTCCAAAAAGTCTTTTTTAAAGACTCAATGGTGACATGGTAAATATCTTCAATGAATTCCAGAGATTTCTGCTTGACATATTTTCTTGGGAATACTGTGACCTGGGAATATCATCTGCATTAGGAGCCAAGTATAAGCTAGACATATCAAGACAAGCAATTCAATTCTATAAGGAGGGCAGCAGATAGTGCCACCATGCATAAGAAATGGATCAGTGGTATCATGGATAGTGAATATTGAGTCAGAAATACCTGAGTTCAAATCCTGCTTCAGTTACTTAATTAGTTGTATGACTCTGGGTAAGTCATTTGCTTTCTCAATGCAGTGTCATTGGTATATTCTGATGAACATTGAAGGAAAAAGCATGAATGGAGATGTGCATAAACAATAGAATGGGAGAAAAGGGTTCCATCCCTGGTGGAAGCTTTTGCCACTTTAGCCATGAGGGCTTGGTGTGCCAATACAAGAGAGAGGGATGGTATGAACCTGAACCTAGACCCGAAGGCAACATTTAGAAGAAGACATAACTCGAGTGTTCATCAAAATTGATTTAAAAGTATAATTGATTACAAGAATATTGTATAGCATATCATGTTTTGAGACTTAAACTCTGCATTTTTTTTGCAAGGTGATTTAGCATGTTTCTTCCTAGAAAAGAAAAGACTCTAAATGAAAACAATTCCATCTCCATTCCATTGAGAAGGGTTTGTATCAACAAAATGCATATTTAAAAAATATAATAGAGGATTTGTAGAAAGACTTGGATGAGAACTTCTTGGTATGAAATACGCAGGTATTTGGTCTAAATAAGCTGAACTAGTATATACCAGTATAATCACAGATACATCAAAGGTAATTATGTCAAGTGAATTATTGTTAGAAAAAATAAACCTCCAGTATTATTTAACATACATTTAAATAATGATTAGATCCTCTCCTCAGAGCCGATTTCCCATCACTATTTTTCTGTGATGTAAGCCTATGCAATTTTCCTCATTTTACAAACCATGTTCTCATCAAATTTGCAAATGCTACAACATTGAGAGAGATCACTAATCTGCTGTTTGATAAGAGGCCAACAAGAATGATCATTGGGCTGAATCTAATAAGACAACTTTCAATATGGTCAAAGTAAAAGTACATTTGCATACAAATCATCAAATTCTCCAGCATCCGATGCTTGAGGCATGGTGAAATGGAAGTTCTGGAAGGGATCGAGGAGTGCCAAGGATTTGTAGGTCTCAAGTGAAGTACTGACTTCAGTTAAGAACATCATAGTTTAAGAAAGACAGTGCTAAAGTGGAGTATCCACAACAGGATCACCAGAGTTCTAAAAGGTCTCAAGTTAAATTCGCATCAGGATATGTTGAAGGAAGCGAACCTATCTGGCCTGACCTGGAGACAAGATTGAGATGGAAAATGGCAGCCAACTTTTTCAACAGTTTGAAGGCTTCAATGTGGATAAGAGACTAAATGTGTTCATCTTGCCTTTGGAATGTAAAACCAGAAAGAATGTATGGGTGGTGCAGGGGTTTATTTAGGCTTGATTTCAGGAAAATCTTCCTAATAATTAAAGCTGTCCAAAAGGAGAAATAGGACATCTAGGTGGTACAGTGGATGGCTCCTTGGCTTGGAATCAGGTAGACTCATCTGTGAGAGTTTGGCCTCAGAGACTCGTTGGATGACTCTGGGCAAGTCTGCCTCAGTCCATCATTTATAAGATGAGTTGGAGAAAGGAATGGCAAACCACTCCAGGATCTTTGCCAAGAAACCCCTAATGGCGTCAAGAAGAGTGAGAAATGACTGAAAAAGGATTGAATAGAAAGGAGAATTGGGTTGCTTCAAGAGGGACTTGTTTGGCCATCTTTAGCTTTCTTCAAATAGAGGCTGCATAATTCTGTTAGTGTATCAGATTATGTTTTTATAAGAATTCTTTGAATAAATATTTTGGGCAAGATGGCTTGGGTTCTTTTCCAGCTCTCTTATACTCTGATGCTGTGACTAAATACAATGATCATGGATATCATCTCACTGATTGTTTTTATCTATGAACCTCTTCTTTAGCAATATATGGTACAGTGATTGCCCTCCCCCAATTACTTTTAAACTCATGCTCAACTTTTACGCTCAACTTGTTTACATAGATGCTGGAACTGTTACTATGACAGTGTGAAATTATTCTGTAACTGAGCTATTTGCTGTGTGTTGTTGTGTGTGTGTGTGTATTTTTTTACAAGCTAATTTCATGCAATGCAACTGAACTATTAAATTAATCATTCTGTGTTTAAAGGGCAAAATTTGCATTGCAATGACCAGTGAGTCATAACCAATAATGTACTTTTTATTACTTTTAGGGTAAGGGATTATGTTAGCAGATGTTGTATTATGAATGAAAACAAGAAACACGTGCTTATGAGTGAATTAATAGAATGTTGTATAATTTTCTTATTCTGAAAATTTGAAAACCTTCTAAGAAATTTGGAAACCATACATATTTTAAGTATTTGATTTGCATAGAGAAATATTTAGATTACTACCGCTCAGTCTACCTTAAACTTCCAAAAACCTATAATTCTGAAATGAAAAATTATGTTATAAAAAATGGGTGTTTATTCTTCCTACAACTCATAGAAAGGGAACCATGAAAATAAACAATACAAACTTAAACTGTGAAATAATTAAATTACTTTGTAATCTCAGCAATGCAGAAACCCTTACTATTAGTGCAGACCAAAAATTATACCATGGAATCTGCATCTGTGTACTGCCATAATTTACCTTAGGGCTTCTTCTCAAGGTGCTGACAGTCCTTTCATGGATTTTTCTTCACATGAAACTTCTAGTAAAGTACAAAAGGCTATCCATTGCTCTCACAATATGACTGATCTGTTTTCCAATGGCTCAGATGTTTAGATTCCAATCTTTTACCTTTGATATAAAATTCCTTGTCTTTTAAAGAATTGAATGCTTCTCAGGCTCATGCTGTCATCTTCCATTGGTCTTCCATTTAAGTCACCTTCAATTTCCATTTGGCAGAACTGCCATGGAAATTAGAAACATAACATAATCACTTTTTTTAAAAGCACTAACACTGGGGAATTTCAACATAGCATAGTACCATGAAACTACTGCTTAAATTTTTATGTGTAATTTATTTTGTATTACTATGTTTCCTTTACTTTAAGATGGAACAAGTGCTTGCTTTTCCATATAAATTAATTTATCCTTTGAAAAAGGAAGAATAATGGGTAGTGTTCTTTTCCCTGCTTACCCTCATCAAAAATGAAAATCATCATTTGTTTCAAAACATATCTATTCATTAATTTGACCAATAATTCTTAGACATTTATAATTCTTTGGTCCTGCTCTAGATTCTATGCGTAATATATATTTCTATAATTCAAATGAACCCAAAGGGTTTATTCTCTTATAAGAGGAGTTATTTTGTAATCTTTTAAGGATTCATGATTTCATTGTACTTTCTTCTCATATGCACATCTTAGTAGTTTGATTTTTTTTCATTTTTAGTGCTATGAATGAGAGGGGAAAAATATAAGAAGATAACTAATCTTCTTGGAGATAAGTCTGAAAAATACTTAAAAATAATTAATCCAAAATATAATAAAGTATAATAATCTTCATTTAGAAAACTCTTTCTTTATGTATTCTTTTAATGGATCAAAAATCTCGATGAAATGAGTACTTCCTCCAATCTCACATCTTGCAACTCATTTCCACATCTCACCGTGTACCACTCTTTTCCCCAGTTCATCATGACTACACCAAGGGGCTCCTCCAAGGCCCTTTTCTAGGAATTTCTTGACATCAAATAGATGCACCCTGATCGATTGATTGAATGACTAATTGCTTGGATATCAATGGATCATCCAGTCTATCCACCATATATTCCTACCTTTCAATGCATGATCATTCTACTTGCCTTGCTTTGGCTATATATGGTGCTCTCCTTTATGCTGGACTATTGGGTCATTTTTTATTGGTAGTGTTGCTATATACTTCCCCACCAAACCCCTGCCCATTGCATGTTTAATGTGGCCCCAAACTTTAATTCTTCTGGCGCTATGGAATAACCTGACACTACCAGATGACATCCCTGAGAGAATTTTTGTTTCATTTTTGTATATTTTTTCAGACAATGTGTGGATACAATTTTAATCATCATTTTTGACATGTTGCAAACCATGTTCTCTTTCCCTTCTACCTCTTCCTCCTCCCTGAGATTGTAGGCAACATGAAAAGCTTGTACATATGCTATCATATAAGATATACGTCCATATTTATAATGTTGTGAGAGAGGATATATATATGTATGTAGACAGACAGACAGACAGACAGACAGATAGATAGATAGATAGATAGATAGATAGATAGATAGATAGATAGATATTGCCTATAATAAAGAAATAAAAAGAGGAGAATGGTATCCTTCGACCTACATTCAGAGTCCATCAGTTTCTTTAATGGTAATGGATAGTTGTCCTGGACCTTTGTATTGCTAATAATAGTTAAGACATTCACAGTTAATCATCATGCATTATTACTGTTATTTTATCCTGGAAGAATTTTGATATATATGCATTATAAAGAACACCAGAATTATAGTTAGAGGGTCCAAGTTCAAATTCTGATTTTTAAAACTTTCAAATTGTATAATCTTGGAATACTCATTTCATTTTTCTTGGTTTAATTCTCTGCATCTATAAAAGGAGGGCTTTGAACTGGTTATATTCTGAAGTCTTTTCAAGTTCGCAGTTGATAATCCTAGAAAGTATTTCAGAAGTTTGAAGTAATCCATGGAAAACAAAATACTTTAGGAGTGTTTTTATGCTTAGAAATTGAAAGATCAGATTAATATTGTTTTGTAATTGCAATATATATGCCATATATATATACATTATATATAATGTGTGCATACATAGATACACATATATGATAAATAATTAAATCAGTGGAAATATACTTTAAAATTAATATTATCAAGAACTAGGAATCCAAATAACTCATACTGAGTATTTGGATTCTATCATGAATAAGAAAAAAAATTCTTCACAGGATTTCTGTAATAGGTGCATTACATGGGAAACTCATTTTCTGAAGATGAGGATTAAATTAAACTCACAATTTATCTTTTAAAATTTTTATTCTTTAATGTTAATGGAATACTGGAGATGGATGGGTTATGGTATAGTACATGTGTCAAATGTATAAAATGATGTCTAAGTAAATTAGGTAGCACTCACTGGAGGAAATCCTTTTAGCAAAATAAGTCTGGAGAAATTAAGGTAATCACACACTCACAGAAACACACATAGGCGCTATGGATGACTTTTATAAAGGCTTGACTATTCAGAAGTAAAAAGACTTTGAATTGCAAAAGAGAAATTAAAAAAAAACACAAACTAAATACCTAACCATTTCTTTCAGCAACAAAAGCTAGATGGAAGTTAGGTTGAAGCATAATCCAAGCCAAGAAGCAAATGCTAAAATATTTTTAATTAGTCGTTCTTGGGTTTAATAAATGAGTTTGAGATATTAAAATTTTAAGCCTAACGGCACTTCATGATTAGAAACTACTATTCATTTCAATTGTTTAGACAGGAGTTTTACCGCTGCCGTGGCCTGACTTTTGTAGGAATGTTTAACTCAAGACGTGCTGAAGCATTTCTTGGTACGTCAGTGGTGAGGTTTCTGATGTTCCCAGTATTGGTAGAAAATCCACAAGAGTAATTTTCTTACTTTACTTAATATAATACAGCTAGTCATGGAAGGTCTTCTGGACCCAAACTAAGAAGTGAATAGAGCAGTAATTTCAGGAATTATGCCATTGAAAATGCAATTATATTTCCTTCCACTTAGTAGCCTTTCGCCATTTGTAGAGCAGAGAAACCTGAACTCTCCCTCATTTCTAAGGCAATTGTTTGATTTGCTTGATTTTTCCAGGTGCGCAGTCAAAAGAAAGCAATAACTAATGTTAATTATAAGTTTATGGTATTAATTTTTTAAATGATGGCTGGGGCAATTATAGGATGCTATTATTGCCTCTCTGAGATCTGTTAACCATTTATCTGAAGGTTTTTCCACATATAAAAGCTGCCCTCTCCATATATGTCCAAACCTATGTCTTCCCTATCCTGAAAACAAAATAAAACAAGCAAAACAAAACTCATTTGTTCCTCCTCTTCCATGTAGCTACCATCCTATATCATCTGGCCTTTAGAGTAAAATTTGAAAAGATCATTTATAAGAATGTCTTCCCTTGGCTTTCAACCTAATTATACTTTGTTTTCTTCAAAGTACTTAGTGATCTCACAGTTGACAAATCCCAGGACCTTTTCTCCATTTCCCCGTTCCTTGCCATGTTTGTAGTTTTTCATTCTGTTGGCCACTCTACTCATTAATCCTTCCTTACACTCTAGGATATGACTCTCTTCTGGTTCTCCTGCTATTTGTCTGAGTGCTCCTTCTCTCTCTCTCCTTTGTGGGATCTTCTTCCAGATGATGACCTTTAAAGTATGGGGGTCCTTCAAGGTCCTGTCTGTCTGCTCTTTTATATACTATTTCACCTGGGATCTTGATAGCTCCCATTTATTTAATGATCATCTCTATGCTGATTTTCAGATCTGTCTACCTTTCCCCAACCTCTCTGCTGAAGTCCAATCTCAGGTCTACAACTGTCTTTCAAACATCTTAACCTGGATGTCCAGTAGACGTCTTACACCCAACATGTCCAGAACAGAACTTGCTATCTTTATCCCTAAAGTCCTCCCAACCTTCCCCCTACACACTTCCCCTATTTCCCTAGAGAGCAGCATCCTCTCCCCACTCCAATCCACCATTCATTCATCTACCAAATTGATTTTCCTAAAGTTTAAGGTCATTCATGCCACCTCCCCACTCCTCAACCAACTCCAGGGGCACCCCATTTGCTGTTGAGATTAAAAACAAAATATTCTGTGTGTCATTCAAAGCCCTTCATCACCTAGCCTCCTTTTACCTATCCAGTCTTCTTATCCCTTAATCCCTACTCTATACTCTGACCCAGTGATACTGACCTCCTAACGGATTGTCAATAACACCCTCTTGAGACTCCAGGAATTTCTTCTTCTGGGTATTCCTTTGGCCTGGAATACTCTCTCTCATTAGCTCTGTCTACTGATCTCTCCGGCTTTCTTTGAGTCCCCACTAAAATCTTAGGAAGCAACCTGACCTCAATCTCTCTTTGTGACCATCTTTACACTGTCCCCCAGCACACAAGAGAAATCTAATTCATCCAGCCTTCTCTGCACTATGCCTATAAGAATGCCTTGCACAAAAGATGTGAAAAATAGTGGTGAATGGAAATGAACTTGGGAGACTTTTTTTTTATTGATCTGGCTGAAAAGAATCCTAAAGTCTCGAACTTTCTTTGGATGAGTCCCTTGATTCTTGGCTAGACTAATTTTAGGAATGCTTCAGAGGCATGAGAGACCTCAGAGGTAACCTAAAGTCTATCTTGAATTTAAAATGGAGGAAACTGAGGCTTTCAGAAACACAGAAGGAAGTGAGCCAGGCTGAATTCAGATCCAGAATCTCAGAATAAAATTCATGACTCTCTCACGGATTGCAGATCTTTGGACAATCCATTCAAAGTGCTTTGCTCTGACTAACTTGAAGCTTCTCTAGCCTAAGAAGACCTCAGCATCCTCATCAGAATGTGACCTCATGGAGGACTCCCTTCCTGGTACACAGCGTACTTATTGATGCACTGATGCACCAGAATTTCCTGATTCTTCTGCAGTTATTTAGCCTTTATGAAGTCAGAGATGCAGACCCACAAGATGAAAGCATGCCTGTGCCTGGGATGTCTGGGGTAGGTAGTGATTACACGTCTTTGCAATTCATGAAGACACAACCTCTTGCGTTCATGCAGCTTACATTAGTCACCAAATGATGCTAGCATGTGTTAGCTTCTTAAGAGGACCTAACAATGCTACCCAAATACTGTCTCAGGGAGATAGGGAGCCTGGAAAGAATTCTGAACCTACCCAAAAGCCAAAGGGAGAAATTGATTACACGCCCATGAATAGTAATTTCCTAAATCAAATCATTCATAGCTGCCCTTCTGAAAATGACCAGAAGACTTTTAGAAGAAAAATGGTGAGAAACTCTGCTTATACGCATGTTGCCCCCCAAAAAGTGGTCTGTCCTCTGCTGAGCCACTGAGCTGCTTCACAGAGCAAAGGGGATATCCCCCCTCCTTTCTCATAACCATGAATCCCTAGAGTGGTCAGAATATTCACTTTTAAGGACTCTCAGTCCGTAAATATCCATCCTGGAGAATTTCTTTGAAATATTTACTGAATCAATAGTGCTTGGCTTAAGAAAATGAAAGCAGAAGCAAGTTCATTAGCAATGTGGAGGCCAATTTTTCAATGAAATGGGTGAGGATGCTTTGTTAATTATTTGGCTAATGGGGGTAATCACTGACTGTAATAGCAACTATTCCTCAAAATGCATCCTAAAACTGTGGGCGGGGCGAAGGGGGAGGTAAGGCATCACTTATCCAAAGGGTTCTCTTCTGTTCCAGTGCAATCTTCATTTAATTATCAGGAATACTAAAACCCTGTAAAGAAGTTTGAGTCCATAAACACTGGAGACATTCCAAAGGAGTTGTAACTCCCACTGAAACTATCATAGTGTTGAGCTAATTTTCAGTGCTTAATGAATGCCTGCTGATTAATTGGCTAATCATATTCTTTGTGGGACTAAACCAGACTTTAGTAAAGATGCCTTGAATCACAGTTACCTGGGGGTCCCCAACTAGGAAATCTCTTCCCCAAGGCAAAGAAAGTGGGATGTTGGGAAGTGCTACACAGAGGCAAAGGCAGAGTTGTTCACTGGGAAAAGAGATGTTTTGGGATTCAGTAGACTTGCATTTAAATTTCAGCTCTGATTCTAACTGGCTAACCTTGGGGAATGTACCAAACTTCTCTGGCCTCAGGGCTTTAATATGTAAAATGAAGGAGTCAGATTGCATGGCATCTCAAGTCCCTTCCTGCTCTGAATCTATAATCCTATGATAATCCAACTTGGTCCAGCAGAGTTGGGCCAAGACATAACTTGGATGGGGGCTGTGGAGCAGTCAAAAGGCTTCAGAATACAGTTGTCCCATATTAGATATAGTTGTGTTGACCAGCCTCTGAGAAGTATGGTAAGCATTTCTGGAAGTAAGAGAGAATGAAGTGTAATGCCAATGAAATGTGTATAATGTGTGAATGAATGAAAAAAATATTTAAAGGTTATATGCCAGACATTGTCCTGATCCCTAGAGACAAGGGAAAGAAGAGGAGGGAGAGAAGAGAGAGAGAGAGAGACATAGACAAAAAGAGAGACAGAGACAGAGATAAAGACAGAAAGAGAGAAAGAGAGAGACAGAGTGACACAGAGAGAGAAACAAAGACAGAAAGAGAGGGAGAGAGAGAGACAGGAATAAAGAAAGAGAGAAAGAGGAACAGAGACAGAGAGACAAAGATAGAAAGAGAGAGAGAGAGAGTGAGAGAGAGAGAGAGAGATAAAGACAGAAAGAAAGAAAAAGAGACATAGAGAGACACAGACAGAAACAGAGGGAGACAGAGAGACAGAAAGAAAGAGAGAAAGAGGAACAGAGACAGAGAGTCAAAGATAGAAAGAGAGGAAGAGAGAGATAGAGATAAAGACAGAAAGAAAGAAAAAGAGACAGAGAGAGACACAGACAGAGACAGAGAGACAAAGACAGAAAGAAAAGGAGAGAGACATAAAGACAGAGAGACAGAGAGGCAAAGATAGAAGAAAGGAAGAAGGAGAGAGAGAGAGAAAGAGAGAGAGAGACAGACAGAGAGAGAGAGAGATCTTTGAGAAGGCACAAGAATTGTTTGTGTAATCATGGGACAACTAATAGATTGCATTTTCCAAGAATGGTAGTGTTAATTTGAGCCATGGTTATGCTACAAGAGTTTAAAGGGAAATGAGGTTGGATGAAGACAGGAAATATATACAGAGCAACATTGAAAGAAGATGGCTAGAATATATCAAGGCACGTTTGGGATTTGCCTAATTCTGGTGAACTCAGTCATAAGGCTTACATGTGGGACTTGGACTACTGCATCAGAGACAGAAGGGGAGATCAACAGCTATGGTGCCATGGTACCAGTGAGGGAAAAGATGGCCATTGGTTGGGGGGCATGTAGAGGAAAGCATGCCTCCTGAATGTTAGTGCTGTGTAAGATGTCCTGAATATCCTGCCTTTATAATGACTCTAACCCAAGAATATCCATGCTAAAATTAAGCGTCGTCCATAGTAGCTGTATTTGGGGGGAGATTATGGATGTCTCGGAGTGTCATGGAAAAGATCCTGACACTCCTGTCTAATACCTTGGTGCTCCCTAGGAGCTGCTGACACTCCCAGTGAGGATCCAGATTCAAGAAAATTTTCAGGTCTTAGGAGATCTCTCCTGCTGGCTTTGCCTAGTCAGAACAAGGCAGATTGAAAAAGTGTTGGCAGTACTCTTCGGCCAGTGGCTCTTGCTCCCACAGCTGCAGTAACACTTGACCTCAGTTAGAGGCATGCCACATCAGGGACTGGCTGGAGGGTTTTGTAATAGAACCATGACAATGTAATGTGTAAGCCTTTGGCACCTTTGCCCAGGCAAAGTCACTTGTCAGGAAAATTGCTTTCCTAGTAATTGCTATAGTAATTACTTTCATGGATTGTCTACTGGCGTGACACCTTTAAAGACCCAGGTAGAAACTCCCAGAGTCAGCTTTGGACTGTAATTTGGACTTTGCCAAATTACAGAGTGACTGAGGCAGAGTCAGGGGAAGGAAGAGGGAAAAAATAGTCTAATTGAATCTCACTCTTCCTCAGTCGCCTAATTTGTAAAGGCATCTGCTAATATGATATACTTCTAGTTGGAATAATTAATGACTAGATACACTATGTAAAGGGAAACTAAACTGCAGTGAACATAATTTGCTGTTTCAACAATTCTTTTTTTCCTACTTTATCAGCAATTCTGTCTTATTATCTTTTTCTTTTCATTCCTTTACCCTGTTAAAATTTTATTTCTTGTTTTTTTTTTTTTTATATAGTGTATCTCTTTCTGTTGCTGTCTCTGTGTCTCTGGTTCTCTTTCTCTGTCTCTATCTCTGTCACTCTGTCTTCATACCTGTCTGTCTGTCTCTTTCTCCATCAAAAGCCCTATTTACCAGCAGCAACCAATGTGCTCCAGAATCATTGCGTTAACTGGGTCTCCAAAGGAAGCCCTGGGTATCAATGCCTTTGGGCTTCAAATACACGGCAGGATTCTTTCTGCTGGCAAATGAAGCATGCACTAGGAGGCACGGTGCATATCAAGGAATAGGAGTCTTGGGATAAATAAAGCCTTGAGTGTCCTAATATCTAGGCTGAGGAAGGAGAAATGAACCAAGATGTAAGCTTGAGTAGATTGAAATTGGGTTTCTGAGTTGGCTGGGTAATTAAAATCTCCTAAAAATGTTTGGGCAAGGGGGAAAATTTGGGGACCTTTGGATGGTCAAATGGTGCCATCCACTGTCAGGGTCAGCTGATGCCATGTCAACAAGCCACTTGGTGGTCAGAAGATATTTATTTTCTTCCAACTAGTTTTCCTGCTGTATTTAATGCCTGCCTTTGGAAATAGCTGGAGACAATAGAAGCAGATGATTACACATTTGGATAGATAGCGTTTTTGATTTTCAATCAAAGAAAAAAAACTTTCTGGCATGAAATAAATGCAAATGGCCTTCAAGGTTTCATTTTGTTCTTATTTCTCAAAAAAGTCCATTTTATACAATGTATATGAGCCAGAAAACAACACATCAGGGGTTTGTATTATTAATGAGATCATAGACTTAGAGCTGAATAGGAATGTGGAGGTCATTTAGTCCACCTTCATTTTAGAGTTGAGTAAACTGAGGCTGGGAGAGATTAAGTGACTTATCCAAAGTCAAACATGTAGAAAGGGGCATTGGTTTGTTGGAAATGCAGTTTCTCTTCCTATGGTTTTAGTTCTTTTTATAATATCTCATTCAATCCTTGCTTTCCAGCAGTTTACATTCTACTGGGGAAATTTAGAGGCAACACACAGTAATAGATAAAGGAGCTGCCTCAGTGTTAGGAAAACTTGAGTTCCTGGCTATATGTGTGACCCTGGCATAAGTTACTGAACTTATATAAGCATCCTCACATGCATTTCTCATCTTTTAAGTTACAGGTCAGTTGGTGGCTCCACAACCATGTGATGAGCACTTATTAACAATTATTAATTTTTGATTATTATAATTATCTTAATAATTATAATTACTAAATATTAAACCCGGTTGTGAATACACAAAGGCAAAAAGAAAAACATATTCAAAATATTTCCTGCAGAGAAACTCATAGTCTAATAGAGGAGATAACAGACTCCATTTGAAGGCATCTTAGAAAGAGTGCATAGGAAAATAGAAAAAATTTCCCCTAATAAAATCCAGTCCCAAACTGATCATTTGTGTGAATATACTCCCAATTGTTATAGGGGTAGAGATAATGCCCTCCCTTATGTAAGTGGCAGGACACAGCTGGAGAGAGGGCGAGCTCTCATCTTCTTCAGGACTACTCAAGGGTTGAGTCACACTTTCAGCTTTGAGAGGGAAGATGGAAGAGTTGCTAAAGGAAAAGAACCTGGGATGACACAGGAGGGGTTGGTGGTGTCAATGAAATCTGCATCCCTAGGCTACTACTATAAAGACTTTAGAGAATTTCCCATTGGGTAAGATCTGGAATTTTCTTGGTTGAGCTGAGTTATCCCACTTCCAGTGTGGGGAATTCCTTCACTCTTTATTGTCTGGCATATATTCTCTATATTCTGTTTTGTTGCTGATTTGGATGTGGATTTCTTTGTTATTTGCTGTTTGTTGTGGAATTGATATTAGGTAGAAAAGAAGTCAAACCTGGAATATAGAACTTGGTTTCTCCCTTTTCCCCAAAATAAGATCAATCAACAGTTGGATTGAATTTGATCATATCTCTTAGATTAGTAATAGTCAAGGGAATAAATAGAAAAACTTCTATCCTGGCACTCCTTCTCTCTGAGAAGAGCCCTGAAACCTCCAGCCCCAACCTCCTCCTTCCTTTCCTGGCAGGAATTAAAAAAGAGTTGGGGGAGAAGAGTTGAGAAATATCTATTCTCTCGCCCTTTAAGCTCCACATACACTCCCGTATTCAGGCAGAGAACAGTCCTTGCCACAGGAGGACTTCACTACACGTGGGGTCCAATTACATAAGTACAAAATCATTCTCTTCTTATCTACCTTACAATCATTTAAATACATAGTGGTGGAAGGAATTTGCATTCACAAATGGAGGAAATGAGATGCTCCTGTTATAAACATAACAGAGCTAGTCTGTTCAAGGGAGTGCTGCCTTAGCTCAAACTATTTTTAGCACTCCTGTTTTAAATTGCCTCTAGAGTTAGTGCTACATTCTTTAGGAAATCCTTAGCAGTGGCCAATAAAAAAGGATGCTTGAGAGTGCTTTAGAGTTTTCAAAACATCACAAAGCTACTCATAGCACAATGTGGTCCTGGTATATTAAGTGAGTGATAGACATCAGCTAAATTATCACTAATTAAAAAAAAAAATGGAGTACATAAAATTTAAAAAAAAAATAGTAGTTTTCCATGGCTCTTCAGCCACCTATGAAAAGAATTCTTTTGTTTTAAGAATTTAAATTTATTCATTTAATTAATTAAATTAGAATATTTTTCCACGGTTACATGAATCATGTTCTTTCTCTCCCCTTCTCCTACCCCTTCCCATAGCCAACACACAATTTCACTAGGATTTACATGTACCATTGATCAAGACCTATTTCCATATTATTGATATTTACAGTAGGGTTATTGCTTGGAGTCTACATCCTCAATTGACCCATGTGATCAAGCAGTTGTTTTTCTTCTGTGTTTCTACTCCCACAGTTCTTTGTCTCAATGTGTATAATGTTCTTTCTCATGAGTCCCTCAGGATTGTCCTAGGTCATTGCATTGCTGCTGGTAGCAAGAGTCAGTTACATTTGATCATGATACAATGTATCAGTCTCTGTGTACAACATTCTCCTGGTTCTGCTCCTCTCATTCTGCATCAATTCCTGGAGGTTGTTCCAGTTCACATGAAATCCCTCCAGTTCATTGTTCCTTTCAGCACAGTAGTATCCCCTAACCATCAGATACCATAATTTGTTCAGCCATTTCCCAATCACTGGGCATTCCCTCATTTTCCAATTTTTTGCCACCAAAAAGAGTGTATCTATGAATATTCTTGTACAAGTCTTTTCAGGAAAAGAATTCTAAAAGTGAAGTCCCTTAATGCTTTGAAGGATGGCATGATTATGAGAATATATGTGTGGTTTACCAGGATGACTGGTTTAAAGAGGCGATGCTCATTTCCATGTCTATGTCTAGAATGCTTGTTACAAACTCACTCATTTCTTTATTTGTTGCTCTTCAGTAATTTCAGTCATATCCAATTCTTTGTGATCCAATCTGAGATCAGTCTGGAATTTCTTGGAAAAAATATTGGAGTGGTTTGCCATTTTTTCTTCAGTTCAATCTCCAGATGAGGAAACTGATTTGCCTGGGTCACCTAGATACTAAGTTTCTTAGGTCAGAATTGAACCTAAGTCTTTCTGAATCCAACTTTGGTATTTTTCCCTCTTGGCCACCTATCTGCCCCAAAAATAAATAAATGAAAAATTATAGAGAGAGCTTATGATGCACCAAACATTATGTCATGTGTCATAAATAGAAAGACAAAAATGGAACATAGACATGTAATTTTATTAGCCCAAGGAATTTACATATGAAGAAAACCCCATTTATCAAAGCAGGTTGTTGTCTTTTCTGCAACTTATCATTTTAGAGAGTTATTTGGGTTGTTGCTGAGGTTCACATACCTAGTATGCGTTGGATATGGAACCCAACACCATATTTCACTGTCTCTGAAGTTTAGTCTCCATTACATATGCCATGGAACCTTTCATAAACTTAGAAATATGGCCTTGGAATCATTCTCTTTAAGTGAAAAGGAAACATACAGGCTTGAAACAATCATTTTTACGAGAAATCCTTTCTCTATCCCCTCAGTTCTGATCCAATGTCTCAAGCAAGGATAATTTACTTAAATTTAAAAAGACTCTCAAACAAATGATCACAAGAGTGATTACCAGTGAGATCTCAGATCCTCCCTGCTCTGCCTCCAAAAATAAACTACTAGACAGAATATTTGTATTTTCAGGTGTCCTTGATCTGACTCAACTAGACAATGAAGCAGGTCAAACCCCTTCTACACTTGATGGCTATTCTTCAAGTTGTTCTGTGCCTTCAAAATGAAAACAAAAACAAACTAAACAGATAGCCATTGAGGCAACGACCCTCTTCAAATCGAGCTTGGTGGGTTTTCAAACAAATGATACCATACAACAACTGGCTTGTATTCAATGCTTTTGCAAAACTATGAGAACTTATAGATTTTATTATTCCTGGTCATAATATTTCCCAGGTGAAATTTCAGTCTCTGATGAAGCAATGCAATTTAGTGATGATACAATACAAACTATTACCACAGACCATGTGAAGAATTTGAGAAAAGAAATGAGATTATGCAATAAAAATGTAGTGAATTAGAATCAGACATCTTTTTTCCTGGCTGGGCAGAACAATTTTTTGAGGTTTGATTTGTTTGTTTATTTGATTTAGAGTTGTGTATTTGTTAGTTTCTTTGGAAGGTAAAATATCCTTTTTTTCAAAGTTAATAGAAATTGAGAGAACCAACTGGAATTGTTTCTTTAAATGAAACATATATTTCCTCAGACTTGTCCAACAGCTCACATAGTAGGAAATAATAATAGATAACCCTAAAATAGTTTTATTTACATAGAACTTACTATATGCCAAGCACGGGGGGCTAAGAACTTGGCAATTACTACCTTATTTGATCTTCACAACAACCCTGGGAAGTAGGTGCTATCATTATTTCCATTTTACATTTGTGCAAATTGAGGCAAAAAGAGGTTATGTGATGTGCCCAGGGTCCAACAATTAGTTTCTAAGGCCAGAATGATCTTAGGTCTTCTTTACTCCAGGCACACTCTTCTTTTCACTGTGTCAGTTAGCTGAAATTGTTATGAGATAGAAATCTGTCCAAGAAATTTATCTATGGGCTCTGAGTGTTGACCCAAGGTAAAGGCCTTTCAGTTTTGGTTACTTCTTTTATAACTTAGATTTGACATAATTTCCATCCAGTTTTAGTGCTCTCAAACACTTAATATGGTGCTTGACATGTAGTATGTTTTTAGTAAATCTTAGGTAACTGACAGTACCTTTCATATTGCTTTCAAGTTTTCATTCTGTGGGTTATTATGTTTTGGTGGAATATTAATCACTTTTTGGTTTGATTTTAATTAGAAATTTTGTTTTAATAATCAGTGTTCAAAATCTTATGCTACATAAAATAAACCTGGATAAAATGATAAAACAAAAGGAAAAGAACTATAAATCTTCATCTACATATCCTAAACAAATTAACCCCAGAACAAAAGAGATGTATACTGATGTTTAAACTCTGGTAGCTAAATCAATAAACTCATGTCCATGAACTGTTTTCTATGTCTTAAATGTGTATTTAACAAGTTTTGTTGCTATTATTTTCTTTAATTACATAATTATACCTCAGGTGACTGTGAGGGGTTTTGTGTTAGATAATCTATCACTTAATATAAAGCATCACAATTTGAATTTTAAAGCATAGTAAATGCAATTCCTACTTATAATTTTAAATCTAGAAATTTCTGTACGTCTCTGGTGTGTCCGTTTTATGTGACACAGTACTGGGTCTTGTGTTTCCATAGAATCTTTCATTCTCTTTGTAAAGGGAATTGGCTTCTTGCCACGAAGTTAATAGAAATAAGTGGCCATTCCACCCCACAGTGGCCTTTTCAACAATCGCTGATGTCCTGGGATGTATATCCCAACTTTCCCTTTAATCGTCTCTCCACCACCAGCCCCAACTAAGAGTTCCAAGTTCTGCCATTTGTCTTAATCTGATTTGTAGTATTTCCTTTAGCACAAAATCAATAGTCTCACCATTGCTCCCACCCTCCAAAGGGGACATATGTGAATAAAAGATCAACAAAGCTTGTTTGGGCACATTTGCTATCTGTTATTATTTCCTTAATAGCTTGTGAACTTCTCTCTAGACCTGAGCTCAGAAAGTTTATCTGATATTAGAATTCCATAAAAGGGGATTAAGCAAAAGGTTATAACTGTCTATTAAATGGACAACTATTCTGAGAAAGAGCAGAAACTCAAAAAGACACATGGATGAATGGAAATACTCTGAAAAATCCAACATTGCAAATGAGTGATCAGCAGATTTCCACCTTCATTCATCTGCTAGATTTGAGGGTCACTTCCCACCTGAAACCAGAATTGTTAAAGGGAACATTTCTCTCTAATTTAGTGATGGTTTTCCTGTAGTTATTATGCTGGAAATTAACTTCAATGCGTACTTTCTTGCCTTTTTTTATTACCAAACTCAGTATCACACATACATAGGAACACACACATAGGACAATGGACAAAGATCTTTATTAGATCCTTTGTGAGAGACTCCAATGCACAGATCTTATTTTCTCCATTATGTTCTCATTAACCTCCAAATGTATTGATTAACCCCTTGAAATTGAGGATGTATTTATTACAGCTATATTTAGAATTTACTTGGTGGTCTATAGAGTGTTTCCTCTGCAGAGAAATGCAAATGCCTTGAGGAAGAGAAAGTTTCCTTTCCCTAGCCCCTAAGATAACTTATCACTAAGTAATCTAATAGGTATTGAATCAAATAGATTTGAACTTAACAAAGACAGTATCTATATGTGTGTTGTGAAGATTAAATTTAACTCTCCCTTGATTGTGAAAATGAAATTAATTAACTCTCCCCTGATTCTGAAAATTAAAATTAACTCCTCTGCCCATTTTTAGATCTAATCACCAAAAGTGTAAACATCCCACTTAATCATTAAATAGGAGATCTGTGACTCACGTGTGCAATAGTGGGTGACCATTAGAATCGACTGACTGCCTCCTGGGCAGTCTTAAGCAAGGCTTTAGACTATGATTTGTCCATGTAGAAAGTGGAGGAAAGGACAGGAAGTAACACAAAAGAAAACATCTTTAAAAGTAATTACAACTTCCTGTGAAGGCAGTTCTTCATTTTTTGGAGTTGAAACTAGAGAAGAATCTGCTGAGTGGACCTGAGACCCTGTTCCTGGTGAGGCTGTTCTTAAATCTCTTCCTTTGGACTGACACGTGGTGAGTGAAAAAGCTGGCTGCTTTCCTGGATTTTCTGAAGAAATTAGTCTTAGGAGAAACCTACCTCTTGAGAGAGACATCCTCAGGTCCTCGACTTTGCTGAAGCTTCTCCAGGTAAGGACTAACTCTCCCTTCCCAGGTTGAGCCAGGGACCTGAGTAAATTACTTAGTGCTTAGGCTAGATATCTTACCCTATCCTCTCTATGATTTTCTTATTTCACTCTTTCTATATTTTGTAAATAAAATGTAAATAAATCTCTTTGGAATAAATTAAATTCCCAATGACCCTATATTAAAACAATCAAGTCCAACCTTTTATAAAATAATCCCCTTTTCCCCTTTACAGTTTGAATACATATTTAATAGTTGAGTATTTGTGTGATGTAGAGACACAATCTGGACAACTCCAGAAAAATTGTATTTGTCCTTCATAGAAGATTTAGATGCTAATATTTTTTAATTTTACTGATATCTATCTACATGAAACTGAATTCCATTGGTTGTAGTTGTTTACTTATCAAATCTGTTTGAATGCTTTGAGATAACCAATTAATCTGAACCATAAAGCCATGAACTTGAGACATATTTAAGTCATTTATAGATATCCTCCACAAAAGTCCTACTATAATACATTGTCATGGTTGATTATTATTCCCATTTTACAGAGGAGGAAACTTAGGTTAAAAAAGATAAATTATTTGCCTAGAATCCCAAGTGAATAAGTGTTTGAGATGGAATTTAAATTAATGACAACAGAATGTGAGTTCTTGCAGTTTCTACAACAGACAAAGCTTCAAATGTAGTCTCATAAATAGATAAAAATCTGATCCCTACCAGATGGGCTGGCCATTAGCTGATGAATTATTTGTTCTGGTGACCTATGTATAGCAACCAAAAGTATAAATTAATCCTTATTTCTGCAAGGTTCCCATTTGTAGAGTGGAAGAGGTGACAGAGAAAAGCGGGTCAGAAAATCACACAGTTTGTAGACTGTTTGAAAACTTAAGTCAAATGTATGTCCTTTAAGCATGAAATCCTTGAAAGAAAGCCAATGAGCTTTTATGCCAATACATAAATGGAATCACCATCATATTGACACTATCTCTAAAAAAAGAAGCTGTATTTAAGTGGAAGCCTCTCTGTCTCTAACACTTTTCTCATCTCTGTTTCTCTTTTGTCTCTGTCTTTTCTCTCTCTTCTTCCCCCCCCCCTACTTTTTGTCTCTCTCTTACCTAGGGAAAAGCATCTCAGCAGACAGACTAAACCAGGTTGCCGATAACCTCAGGCATCAAACCCATCAATGAGTCAATGTGTGAATCTTAAAAACTACTCAGACTGTACATTAGAAAATTTGATTTAGCTATTTCCTTATTGTAACAATGAAGATACTTGGTCTAACAAGAATCAGGAATGTCTTGGGAACTTTACATTACTCATGCTGTATTTAAATAAAAATCCAAGAATTTAGATTTTTTGTTCGAGAAAGATCTTCAGGGAAGAAGCTTTCTAACTCCTAAATCCAGAGAATGAACTGTTGGAGAAAGATGCCAGAAAACCCACACTACATCAAGAAAATCAAGATTGAACTTTGGGTGTGGTTGATTGAACTGAAGTTTGATTGAACATTTATTTGTAAATGTACACTTTTATGCCAAGGGGACTGCCCCTAATTTGGCTTTCTGTCAATGTGCCTGGCAAAACATTGGTTTTGCTTTCTTTCTTTTCTATTCCTCCCTAGCTACTGTAATTTCCTCTCAGAAAATGGAATATTGTATACATCTGTAGTTAGAAGTGCTTTAGGACTACAATATGATTAGGTTAAAATATCAATGGGGAGACTAGTCTCCCAATGATCACCAGGGGGGATTGTGAATCTTAAAACTGCTCAGACTGTACCTTAGAAGATTTGGTTAAGTTTTTCCCCTATTGTAACAATGGAGATACTTGATCAGTAAGGTATTGATAACTTTTAAAATTACTCCACCATGCTCAGACAGTGCCTTAGGGGAAGATAAAGTTGTAAACTCCTGATTGAACAATGAAAAGTCCCTAACTCATACCTTATAGGGGACCCAAACCCTTAAGTTAAGTGGCGTATTTTTAGATCTAATACAAAAGGGTGCTAACTACCTATAAAAGTTAAATTAATCACTAAAAGGTCAAGCAACTTACAAAGGCAAGCTTAACAAAAGAGGCATGAAGTACTCAGAAGATATAATCTACCCAGAGAAGGTGAGAACTAAAGAGTGGTGAGAACTAAGAATGGGCAGTCCTGGGAAAAAGTGTCTACTGTGATTGGTAGATGTGAAAATTTAGGGGAGGTGACATAAGAGAAAATTCTCCTTAAAGGGAGGTCAATTGAATTCATTTGGGACTCAACTCAGTTCAGGGGTTCAGGAGTTCACTGAAGGACTGGAGCTTGCTTGAGACGATCTTGTGGTGAGTGATAAAGACTGACTTGCTCTCCTTTAGCCTCAGGCCTAGGCCATTTGGCCTAGGCCCTTTCTACTATTCTCTCTCTCTCTCTCTTTTCTCTCTCTCTCTCTCTCTCTCTCTCTCTCTCTCTCTCTCTCTCTCTCTCTCTCTCTCTCTCTCTCTCTCTCTCTCTCTCTCTCTCTCTCTCTCTCTCTCTCTCTCTCTCTCTCTCTCTCTCTCTGCTTCCCTTAATTCCTTCATTTGTATTAATTAAAATCACCATAAAACCCAGCTGACTTGAGTATTTTCATAATTGGGAATTTTACCATGATGACCACTTATATTTGATTTAAATCAAGACACTAAAAATTATCTTTACAGTTTGGCTGAAACCTTTATAGTTTTGGCAATTCACAGTCTTGGCAAACCACATTTTCATGGTTACAATACTTGGACATACCTTAGGGGAAGATAAAGTTGTAAACTCCTGATTGAACAATGAAGGTACTTAACTCATACCTTATAGTAAAGCTAGAACCTTAAGCTAAGTCTATTTTTATATCTAATACAAAAAGGTGTTAAGTACCTATAAAGGTTAAATTAATCACAAAAAGGTCAAATAATACACAAAAGGTAAGCTTAACAAAGAAGTGTGAAGTACTCAGAAGATATAATCTAACCAGAGAAGGTGAGACCTAAAGGGTGGTGATATCAAAGAATGGGCAGTCCTGGAAAAAAGTGTCTACTATGATTGGTAGGTGTGAAAATTTAGGGGACTTGACATAAGAGAAAATTTTCTTTAAAAGGAGGGGTAAAAAGTCAGTTGAGGCAATTCAGTTCAGAGTGGAATTGAGTTCTGAACTCAGTTCAGGAGATTGAGTTCAGTGGAGGATTGGAACCCAGCTTGGAGAAGGTCTCATGGCAAGTGATAAGACTGACTCTCTTTCCCTTAGGCTCAGGGAGGACACTTTGGCCAAGGCCTGGCTCAGTTTAAATGAACTCTCTCTCTCTCTCTCTCTCTCTCTCTCTCTCTCTCTCTCTCTCTCTCTCTCTCTCTCTCTCTCTCTCTCTCTCTCTCTCTCTCTCTTTCTCTCTCTCTTTTCCTTAATTCCTTCTCTCTATATTAATTAAAATCTCCATAATTCCCAGCTGACTTGGGTATTTTATTATTTGGGAATTTTCTCTGGCAACCAATCATTTAGATTTAAGTCAAAACACTAAAATTATCCTTACGAAAGGGATTGTCTACTTCAAGCATGTGAATACCTTTTGCTGCAAAATGGGCAGATAAGAACAATTCATTATAAAAGCCATGAAGGTAGTTGAAGCAAGGCTGCAAAAGAACTTAGAGTTTGGAGAAACATCATATATGCCAACATCATGCACTGCATCCCAGGGCATTGCTGGGGGCTCCACTGTGGTCTTATCTCTGGAATCCCACATCTCTGGAAGAGAGAGTTAGGATGAGGACTTTGTGCAACTCTGTCTCCCCTAAATCCAATTCACTTATGAGCCATGGCATCCCTGTGTGATGTCCTTAGACGTCTTCAGAAATAAAGGACAAAAATCAATTCGGGGAATAGAATTCATGATGGGGTCACAGACTTAACATTTATTTTTATCAAAATAGGCCATGTCATTTGTTTCATTTGTAAGGAATATAGTATACAGCCATCCCTCACTATAGCTCAGTTCGCTTATGGATACTTTACTATATTGCAGGTTTTAAAAGAAACATATCTACTGATATTTTGCGGAGTTTTTGTTCTATCAGGGATTTTGTGAACTGTAAACAATGGAAATACAGTATGCCACTACCACTTGCACAAGTTTGCCAATTTGAGATTGTACATAGCACACTATTGGCTGATTGAATGAGAGGCGACCAACCACAGCGTCATGTTCTATATCCTGGGTGCTGATTGGCTCTCCCTTGCTGTGCCCATATGTTAATCAGCACCAGCATTTCCCCAGAACTGTGTTCATCTCTGGGACAAGGAGGTCAGTTACAGCTGCACCTTTAGCAGAAAGAGAAGTTATAGCCAATGGTGAAGACACTGCACCACCTGATGAAGCGCTTGATGAAATGGGGCCTTCAGAGGAGGTCTCTTCTTTCTAGGTTCCTCTAATGTTAGATTCCAAAAGATATCACCAAACTGGTGACTTCTGAAATCACATCTACTTGAGTCTATTATCTTTATAGCATTAATCTCTAGAGAATCTGGGACACCATCATTACACACACACACACAAACACACACACACACACACACACACACACACACACACACACACACACACACCAGAAACCAAACTCATGACAATCAAGAGACCTCTGCAATTTTTTTTTCTCTATCTCTGAATCTGTAAAAGTTTTAAACATCCCCATTCTCCCTCATCTCTTCCATATAAAATTGATTATTGGGGGATATTTACTCTTCCTCTTTCCCTTTCCTTTGCTTATTTATAGCTGATGGTTGGTCAACTAACAATAAAATGATCACTACTTCTTTTTATTCCACAATCCCTTACATTTCTTGTTTTATTAAGTATATTTATTTTTTAAAAACCATTTGTGTATCTATTCTCCAAGCTTATTTGTGACCATTAGTAGGCTGTCAAAACAATTTCACTGTTGCTATAGTAGTTGTTAAAGTGGCATGTGTGCATGTGTATGTGCTCCCACATAAAGCTACTGATGCTTTGCTGCTCCTTATCATGATTCCAATGGGAATGAATTTATTTGTACTGACGTTTTGTTATTCTAATGACTCAGATTCTGTTCCCTACCCACATACATATATACACACACAGAACCACGTAATATTCCTTGTTATTTTGCTAAATCTATATAGCATTTATGTGAATTCTTTTTTAAAATTATAAAGTCTGAAAATTCATCCTTTGTTGAAACTCATGGTCAATATAAATATCTAGTGCCTGCCCTATACCCTTCCATGGATGGCAGCTCTGTGCCTGGCCCCGTCTATATATCAGGCATCTGGAAAGCTCACTTTGACCTGTAGAAGAGGAGAAAAGGATTGAAGAATTTCAAATCTATTGGCAGTTTTTGCCATTAGGAGGTTGGTCTACTCAACCATACTCAAGCAAATTTCCTTTGATTTTTAATATATCACATTAAACTTCCTTTGTCATTTCTCTTCTGAGTAAAAATTTATAAAAAAATAATCTTTATTGTTTCAATGAGTGATTTTGAAATGTGATCTTGATTGGTTTTTAGTTTTAGTTTTCTCCTAAAGGTTTTGCATATTTCCCTCACTGTCAGCTTTCCTCTGTAGTTTGATGTTCTTGTAGTTGGTTGGGTAGAATCTCTTTTTATTTCCTATTGGGGTCTCAGGTGGGTAGGAGGTGACTGGTTTAGCCAGTGTTTAGACTATCCTTTAAGAGGAGTCATTTAGGAAAATATTATAAATGATTTTCTGAAATAGTACATACAGACTGTCTTCACATTTTTGGATGAGAGCTTTTTGTGGCTTGTTTTGCTTCTATGAGTGTGTTTATATGTGTATTTGTGTGTGTTTTGGACCCCTTTGAAAGTATGGAGATACTTGGGGACCCCCTTCTCAGAATTCTGTCATTAAATGCTTAAAATAAAATACAAATAAAAAATCACTCATATTCAAATGTTTACATATATACATAAATAATAATAAAGTTGATGGATTCATGTTAAAAACTTTTGCAATACAGACTCATCTCCTTGGTTTTTAATCATCTCTAAAATCTTGTGACCAAGGACCCTTACAGCCTTGTTAAACATTATCTTGCTCATTATCGTCTAAGTCTTTGCCAATCTAGTCTGCTTGCTTTTTCCACAAAATGGCATTCAATCAACTGACCTCATGGCTTTGCATTAACTGTCCTCTATTCTTGGGACATTTTCATTTATTACCTCTGATTCTTGAAAAGTCTGTTTCCATCAGGGTTCAATTCAAAAGCTACCTCTTACAGAAAGCCTTTCCTGATTTCTATCCTGTCCCCATTCTCCATTTAATAAAACTTCAGACTTAAAATCACTGGAAAAAACTTCAAAGGAAATTTAGTCCAAACCACTTAATTTACAGACGAGAAAACAGGCCCTAAAAGTCATGTGGCTTATTCAGAATGAAATAGTGTATAATTTACTAGCATCAGGATAAGGAACCTGGTCCCTTGACTTCAGAGAGAATATTTTAAATACTATTCTACATGGCTTCTTTGGGGGCTCTCTCTCCTCATTCCATGTATGTGTAATTACTATTATTTTCTGGGTACTTCTTATTTCCTCCCAGTAAAATATAATCCCATTGAAGAAAAGTTAAGAATCATTTTATTTCTTTCTCCCCTTTGTAATCCAAGTATCCAGCAAAGATCAGGAGTTTAATAAATGTTAGATAAATGACTAAATGTGTAGAAATGATCAGATTGACAACTAAATAATCTCTCAAGCCCATTGGTTTCTAGTTCACTATATTGCCCAATGATAATAATTTTAAAGTTTCTTCCAACCTCAGTGAAATCTTCAGTCATGGCTCTGTTTATGACCCATTCCTCCCATGCCTACCAATGGAAAATTTATAACCAACTCAAACTCAAAAGATTTTCACAATGTAATTGACAAATACCAGGAAGCATCTCACTTTGGCAGTGAAACTTCAAAATGAAACTAGAAAATACCATGAGTATTGCCTTCAATCAGTCTCACTCAGGCTATTTCACTCAAACTTTGTAGGAAGGTAAGAACAAATTTCAAAATGCCCAAATAATCCTAAAAGCTTCTTACAGTAGCTTGCAGTCAGCAGCACAGAGTCCCCACAGTCTCAATATGAGACAAATTTATATTATATGTCAAAGCCCTGGAACTAATTTGTCAACACTCTAAATCTAGTGCAACCCGAGAATAGTGACTAAAATCCTCTTTTCTCTTTCTTTATTACAAGTGGACGCAGCTATGACTTTCTATTCTTTCCTCCTCACCAAGGACATCTCATAAAAATATAGGTGAACATGTAATGGATTGTGAAATTTGTTTTCATGCTTTTGTGTATAACTATCATTAATCTTAACTTTCATCACCCATGGTTAGACAATGATTGACTCTTCCTTGATCAAACAATTAATTTTTCTGCAATTTCTTATATGTTTTATTTTAATATTTCATTGTTTGTACTAATTTGTTTAATTATAAAGATATTTTATTTTACAGAAATAAGAACAAATTTCGACATAAATTTTCCAAGGTTATGTGATCCAAATTGTCTTCCTACCTCCTTTCCCTCACTTTTCCTAAAGCTGGCAAACAATTTGTTGATCAAAGAATTTAGAAAAGGAAAGGAACTGAGAGATGACTTAGAGATTCAGGAGAGGAGAACTAGAAGAGATAAAAAGATCACCCCAAGCTCACCACGATTTGAATCCTCAGTTTTCTTCAAGATTCATTTTATTGTCTTCTTCTTTCTCTTCCCTTTGTACATAGGTTTATTTGCCACTATCACTGAAGAAGATCCAATGGCTCCTTGTTAACATCAGAATAAAATAAAGACTCCTTGGGGTGACACTGGAGTCCTCCTTTTGACTCTAGCCCATTTTTAAATCATTTTTCATTGCAATTTAATGATCCATTCTGCATTCCCATCCAACTGGCCAACTTGATTTTGTTATTACAGAAGCATCCATCTCTGACAACTGTGTCTCACCCTTGTTATCTATGCCTGTAATTCAATTCATGTTCATCTTTTCCTTTCCGGAACTCCAGATATCTTTAAGGCTCAGTTCAGGGGCCATGTTCAACAATGGACCTTTCCTTATGCCCATAGTTTTAAGGTGGGACTGACCAATAAGTACCGTCCTTTTGAGTACATGCAGAGGGACTCAACTGATGCCAGTTCAGAATTATATGTAATTGGTTCCAGACTACTATACAAATGATCAACAGGAACCTTGTTGTTTAACAATACAGCTGGAACTAAGGATATTAAAGAGTTCACAAGATCCATTTCCTTCCTGAAAATATTTGGAAAATCAGACAATGTTGTAAGAGGGGAGCACTTGGGACCTCCCTATCCAAGACCAATAGGTGGTCTGTGAAAAGAAATGAAGCCAGTTCTTAGTGTTGTTCTCTTAGTTTGGAAAGGTTTGGAGGGTCAACTACCTGAAGTTCTAGAAGTTGCATCCTTGCCAGTATTTGCAACCAATTGCTCTGATTTTGAGATTTCAAAATCAATAAATGACTTTCAAGACCAAGTATAAGGGGATAGCTGATATAAGGTATCATCTCATAGCAATATCTTATTTGGAAGTAAACTTGGTGAGACTAAAATTATATAGAGATTATTTGATGTATGTTCGACCCAGGGACAGAGGTGGCATAGTGAACAATACATCCCTGAAGGGTGAGGAGTGGGGGAATTCTATTTCCCCTCTAATTTTATCTTTGAATACAATCCCCCTTTGCAATAGGAAATGTTAATTGATTAACAGGATCTGGGGTATTAGTCACTATCAACTAAGAGTTGGTGGATAGCCCAGTTTTAACTGATGGCCCCTCAAGGATATCTCAAGAACCCTAAGAGGAAGATATAGCCAGTATCATTGTAGGAGAATAAGGAAATGAGCCTGTCTTAAGTACTTACTATAAGCTAGACAGTGTCGAGTGCTTAACAAATACCTCATATAATCTCACAACAATCCTTTGAGGTGAGTGTACACACACACACACACACACACACACACACACACACACATCTATATTCATATTATCCACATTCCTTATAGTTTTTAGCTCTTCATTATTTGGAATTTAGGCTTTTTCAGAAACTGAACTAAAAATTAAATTATTATAATATAAGCATGTAAGGTACTATATTTATTGACATTATCCTAGTGCTTCAGTGACCTTTTTAAGTACCTATCAAATTCTTATGTAAAGGAAGGCTGATATTATATAGATTGTTTTCTTTTTCATTGGGGGGATAATGGTTTTATGGGAACTCTTCTCATCCAATTGAGGGGAACCATTTAAGAGAGAAATCCTGAGGTACATAGTGGAGAAATGGTTGGTCCAAGGAAATTAACTGTCAGAGAATGGATTTGAACCCAGCTTCCTGAAAAGCCCATCACTCTTTCTGATGTACTAGCCTTCTCACAGACTTTAACATCATCTTTAAACTTCATAAAATTATAGGGCTCTGCAGATGAAACTACAGAGATAAATGATGGATGCCAAAGAGATAACAGAAGTCAATAAATAGGTAGATAGATAGATAGAAATATAGATAGAAAAAAAGAAAGAAGAAAGAGATGCAAAGATAGATAAGAAAAAGATATATGAAGGATGGATGGATGGATAGATAGATTGATAGATAGATGGATAGATAGATGATAGATGGATGGATGGATAGATAGATGGATAGATAGATAGATAGATAGATAGATAGATAGATAGATTTGGGTAGTTTGAAAAATGCACTGATTCCACCCAAGAAAAAATAGCTTATTTGTCTCTGCATCATATATTCCTTTAGCTCTGCTATTGGTAGCTTTGTGATTTTCATTACTGCCCTAGTGGCTACAGTGAATACATTCATTGTGAAATACAGAATGAATCTGCCTTAACATGAATCTTCCTTAGGTACATGTAGCATATATTGAAATAATCATCCTCAGGTATGTTGTCCTCAGGCTATGAATTCCTTGATATTTTTAGAGTGAATATTCTTTTTGTATTTTTCGTTCTACCAACAATTGAAAATAAGTCAAGTTTCCCCAGGAAATATAAGTGGCTACATGATCATGAATTTGGACAAATTTCTAATCATATTTTTAATTACATCAGCCAACAGTTTGAATGTAGATTGAGGGTTTTTTTTTTAATTTTATAGAAATGAGAAATTAAAGCATATGAGTTAGTGGCTTCTGATGACATCTCGGTTACTTTAATATAGGAAAATGTACATGTATTTAATATGCAACATAGTTAATTAAAATATATAAAGTCTTATAAGTGTATATACACATATATACAAACATATATATATATATATATATATATATATAAGTAAGTGTCATTTTTTTCTATTTTCTATTCCTTTGGAACACAGCAGCTTTTGAGATATTTTAGAAGCACATAGCTTAAAAATTGTGTTACCTACTGCACATATTTCTTTTGTATGTGCTTGGAGGTCCAGTTACTTTTGATGTATCGATCTTGTTAAGTGTCATTACCTCTTTCACCTATAGTATATTAGTTCCTCAGGTGGTCCTGTCTGAAAGTGGTGATTGTACTTTTGCAGTGCTGATCATATTAAGTAGCCACCAAATAGTGTAAGCTATGTTCCATTCCTTTTTTATTTGTTAAGCATCTTCTAGTTTCATCCATTAGTGATTCAGGGATGATTAAGTCTAAGTTGATCTTGCAAGAAATTCTGAATTCTAGTTTCCTTATCTACTTTTACCTGCTTAAAGTCTTCTATCATCTTCCAATTTAATTTTTAATGAATTATATTATTTCTTCTTCTTCATTCTTACTGTATTTCTCTATTTGTTGGATGGTGAATTCAATTTTGATTGTCTTTTTCCTTTAATGGCATGATGGATGGTCAGTGACACACTCAGATCTGTGCTGCTCTTCAAAAGCTCTACATCTTTTTGCATGTCTTGCCTCACCTGCTATTTGTCCACACTATGGCACTACTATTTCCTCAGAACTTTGACATCAGACCTATGACAGCTGTGGAGATTCTTCATCAAAGATCCCCAGAAATTCGTCTCATTCCTTAAAAGTTAAATGAGAGTACAAGTGTACAGGGTAGAGCAACATCATTGATGTGTCCTAATTCTCTTTCCCTGCTGCCCCACTAAAGCAAGTTTCAGCACAGGAGCAAAGTTAGCCTTTTGGGACAACCAAGTTTATATTTATTCACAGTCCGCTGAGGGTCTCCATCTGAACCCCAAACACATTGAATCACAACATTTTCTCCCTTGTCTCTTGTTTAAAACAACCGTTTGTGTCAGTACAATTACTCCAATGAAAATGTTCATTTGTGGTCTACTCATCTGTCATTGGCACACCTTATAAACCGCCTGCCACACTCAATAAAACCCCTAGGAACTAGGTGATGTCCCTGAAGTAAAAATAAGATCACCAACACCCATGTAATGCTTTGACCTTTCTTAAACAATCTCAGGATCTGTGGAACAACCAACACTTGTGGGCTTATTATCAGCAGTCACTTCTCTGTTCAAATACTGGCTTCTCATCTTGGATACCCCTAACATGTAACAGTAGTAACTGCTTTGCTTGTAATAAGCAACATGGCACAGGGGAAAAGTTGATGGATGTTAAGTTAAATGAGCGAGGCTTAAATCCTGGCTCTGCCACTTTGCCACTTTGGGGATTTTGAGCAAATCACTCATAACCTCTCTGGGCTTAAATTTTCTGCTCCATAAAATGAGTGTTGGATTAGAAGAAAGTTTCAAAGTTGCATCTATTTCTAAATCTTTAATCCCATTATCAAACTCTAAATATCATATCACACACAGTCAATGTCTTCACTTTTCTTCTTTTTGTCACTATACCTCTTCTTCTCAACAGTATCATTGGCGCCAAATTTTGAAAATCATTTCATCAATCACAATTATAATATTCTATTCATAAAAATATTATAATCTCCATAAAAATAGCATCAATACTGAAAAATTCATATATCTGTGAAATATTAAAGCAGGGGTGTCATGTGTTCTGCATGAAAAAGAATAACAACTGGAGATGGTCTTCTGAGGCAAGGCAAAAATTGTTGATTCCAGGGTTTTTAGAAAGTTGTAAAATAGACAACTTTTGCCTTTAAGAGAGATAATCTCTGACTCCATTTTTATTTTTTTCTTCCTTATGTAGATTCCTTTCTCTCTTTCCCTCAAAATCCCAGCATATTTATGCTGTGCTCTGTTTATTCATAAGCAACGACTTTAGTGACCCATGTCTTCAAGGTCCACACTCTTCTCATATGTTTTAGAATCTAAAATTGTTTTTTTCTCCTCTGGAAACAAAACTCTTATTCCTTAAATGCTTGAAGTTGGCAGAGAGGAGGATATAGTACAGCTCAACTCCCCTTTACAACTCCTTTAAATAGAACTAGAAAATAAACATCGTATGTAAATGATAAATCCAGAAGGTCACTGTAAGGACTTTGTCCAGGATAGGTTGCATTGGGAGATAGACAGAGATGTCTATAGGTAATAAGTATGGGGCTCTAGAGTCTAGAGCCACAGAGAGATGGAGTACCAGAAAGAAAAAAGGTTCCAGACTCATACTGGAGTACCATGATGGGGATAAGTGCCACCTGGAAACTTTATTGCCAACTACCCCAGTGTGTCATAGGTCTAGAGAGAAGGAGACCTATGCCCATCATGAGAGTTGAGAAGTTCTTGAGGGTAGTGACTGGCCATTGCCTTTCTTGTATCCCTAATGCATAGCAGGGTGTTTGTTACATGGAATGTATTTAATGACTGTTTATTGCCTGGCTGTCTGATAGATGGTTGGTGGATTTGTCTTTCCAAGGATGGGAAGCCTTGAGAAATATACAGAGAAGGGAGCAGGTTCAGAAGACAATAGCAAGTGGTATGACTTTGACCTCAAACTCAGAGCAGTGTCTCACTTCCAGAATCTAACATAGCCACAGAGCAACAACAAAGACAGAAAATCCAGACCCCAAAATTCAGCCACTTTGAACCACCATAGCTTGCCAGCTGGTTAATAGCACCAGAGCTTGGCATAAGTCTTTGCTTATGGAAACATAAACTCATCTCAGGAATTTGTACAGTGCAGAGCAGATAAGACAGCAATTAGATTCTTTTTTTTCCTAGATCAGACCATTTTGAGAGTACAGAAAGCTTATAAATCCCCATCCCAAATCCATCCCTGAGATCCTGGAATAACAAAGCACTCAATACTCCAAGGAAGAAATAGGAACAATCCAGATATTTCTTTCAGAAATACATCAGACCCATTTATAATATATAACCCAAAGTCAGGGAGGAGTCTGGAGGGAAAATACAACAGGAACCCCATCCTTCTGAGCTATCATGATGTCAAGGAGGCTGAACGTACAAGTGGAGAAGAAAATGATTTCAAAGATATCTACAAGCACTGGCCCAGTGAGAAACACATCTTGGGTACCAACTCAACTAGGATTTCTGGATGAGGTGAAGCAAGAATTATTGTTGTTGCTATTCTTATTTAAAGAGTTAATATATATTATATGAATATACATATATATACACATATATATATATATATTATAAATGGAATGAGAACCCTTGCAGGGAAGGAAAAGAAATGAGTGTAATTAAAAAAAAAAGAATTGGAAAGGGGATGAAAACTGGCCACAAAAGATACAAAATCATGTCCAAGCAACAAGTTCTCTAAAAATTAAAATGGATCAAATATGAGTCAATGCCTTCATGAGGCAAAAACAAAAGAAAATAAACCCCATTAAAACAAAATAAAGAGATTGAAAAAATGGAAGAAAATATGAAACTATCTCATACAACAAGCAAACAACTGACCTGGAAAACAAAAAAAAAAATCAAAAATCATTGGATTATCTGAATATCATAACTAAAATAAAGGAGTCTAGACATCCTATTACAAGAAATATTTGAAGTAAATTGCCCTTATATTGTAGATCGTTAAGTTACCATAAACTTCATAACTTCCCACTCCCTCAGTTCAATGTTATTATCTTCATTACAACAATTTGGATGAAGTAATTAATAATAAGTTAAAGTCTTAAGAGAAACAGATAAATCATAATTCTAATTTATCACCCATTAGAGGAGTTACTACAATGAAATATTTTAAGAGAGGGGAGCTTTCTCACCATGACCATCCTTTGCCACTTTTGAAAATTATGAATCAAAAGTTAATTACTTTGTGACACATGTAAAACCCAGTTGAATTGCTCATTGGCTTTGGGAGGAAGGGGGTGGAGGGGAGGGAAAGAACATGATTCAAGTAGCCATGGAAAAATATTCCAAATTAATTAATTAAATAAGCTTAAAATGAAAAAAAAATGTTTATTACTTTGGGGGCAACTAGATGGCTCAGTGGATTGAGAGTCAGGTTGAGGTATGGGAGGTCCAGGGTTCAAATATGACTTCAGATACTTCCTAAGTGTATGATCCTAGGCAAGTCACTTCATCAGCATTGCCTAATCCTTACCCCTCTTTTTCCCCAGAACCAATACACAATATTGATTTTAAGTTGAGAGGCAGAAATAAAAAATAAGTTTGGTCACTTCTATAATTGTACAAGCACAGGAAACCATGAAAGGAATCAGCATATCACTATCTAAATATCTATATTTTTATATATAGTGCATACTATTAAATTTTTATGGTTGTGCTTAAAATATTAATTTGGTGGTTGCCAGGGATTTAATTTCTAAATCCCAAAATGAATTATTCAATTAAATGGATTTATGGTAGTTTATTTACAATAGAGGGAAGATATTAAGGAATGAGAGAGAGAGAGAGAGAGAAACTCCAACTTCCTCTGACCCAGGTAGAAATTCTAAGGTTCTAAGCAGGGAAAAAGAGTCTCAAGACAATGGGCCTTTCTCAGAAGTTCACACCTCCAGAAAAGCAGGGAAAACAAAGTCAGCCTTTACATTCACCACAGTGACCAGTGACCATCTATAAGGAAAGCAGTCTGAGGTCTCCTGAACTAGCTTCTCCAGGGTTGAGTTCCACAGCCAAGTTCAAGTGTCTCCTCAAGTGTCTGTCATTCAGTCTCTCCTCTGAGTGACTCTTCACTCCAAGCTTGAGAGACTGATCCTCCAGTCCAACTCCAAGACAGATTTCTTTGATCTATCTAAATCTATATTTTGTGTGCCTCTGTTTCCTCTATTTAAGGATCTTTTTTTCTTGTGTTACCTTCCTTAAATTTTACAACTACAATCATAGCAGATGCCCTCTCCAGGACTGCCCACTCTTTAGTTCACACCTTTTTTTGGTTAGATCATATCTTTTTTGGTTAGATCACACCTTTGTAGTTAGTTTGCAAGTTTAGTAGTTAGTTCACACCTTTAGTGGTTAGTTACTTTTTTGTAGATTAAAATGGGTAAATCTATTTCAAATACTGGGTTAATACTTTGGGGGATTTAAATCTAAAAATATATGGGGGATTACAATTTAATCTTCACCATCAAGGAATAGCTAAGTATCTTCATTGTTACAATAAGGGGAGAGCTAAATCCAATCTTCACAATACTTATAGCTATAGATTCCATTTATATCTGAATCAATGGTTAGCTTTTTTGATGTCAGCAATGATATCAGTCAGTAAACAGATTAGAACACTAGATCAGAAAATAAGAAGAACTGAGTTCAAATATAGGCACAGGTACTAGCCATATTTTACCCAATATCTCATTCAGTTTTCTCATCTGTAAAGTTGGGATAATAATAGCACCAATCTTCCAGGGTGGTTGTGATGGTAAAAGGAGATCATATTTGGAGAACACTTTGAACACTTTAAAGCTCTATATGAGTTCTAGGTAATATTAGTAATATTCTTAATACCTCTATATTCACATATCTATCCTTTCATCCATATGCATATTGACACCTATATTCAAATCTCTATAGCTAATGATTATCATTAGTTTATTAGGTTTTACATTATTGTAATAGAATTATTAAGATGCTTCAATTTATTATGTTTTATTGGCATTAATATCTCATGTAATGAGAAAAAATAGGGCAAGTCAGTATTTTGTTTTTATGTCATAGATTCACATATATGAAAGAGAAGTAGGAATGTTATTTGATAATGCTGACTGATTCATAGAAGTAATTCAAAAGCAACTGGATGATAATTTGTTTTCTTTTGTATCATTTAGATTTGATTGAGTTAAAAGTTGGTCCCTAAAAGTTATGGACTCTAGACCATGCCAATGGCTATCTGTCCAGTGGATACTGGACAAATTTCAAAACTAAAATAGCTGTCAAGTAAACTTATAGGAAATGCCACCAAGGAAAAAAAACAATATTATTATCTGAGTCAATAAGAAATCAAAAGAAGACCTTACAGAACATATATGCTGTTAAGAACAGAAGTAGTCATGAAATCCCTATTAATGCTGACAGTGGGCAAAACAGTAAAGAATGTCAAAACTTCACTTTTCCAACTCTTACTTCCATCTCCCTACCCTTTCAACCTCCTTTTCCCAGAGTCCTTGATATTATAAATATTGTCATTATCTAAGAACAAATTACAAAATAACTAAGATCCTACTCCAAATCCATATGTTTCAAAAACAAAATAGTAATGAGGATAGATTTCCAAATTTAAAATGTAGACATGTAGGGGAAGTCAGGTCCTTAAAAAGTCCCTGAATGTCATCTTTGTTTCCTAGATACCTAGGGAAATTTTACCCTGAAAAATAAAACTTTCCCTCTCTTGAGAGTTATGAGTTATCTCTCTCACTGAATAGATCATTCATTTTGTATATTTTCTATTATATTCTAATCTGTATAACTCTTCTGATTTCTGTTTGCTATTTGCTTGAATAAATTTGTTTACTTGAAAATCTTTATTTGTAATGGTCTTCTGTGCAAAAAAGATTCTGGTGGCAAAGAGTCAGAATTGCATACATTAAAGATTACCCTTTCTTCTTTAAGTGTAGAGATCAGGTGAAAAGTGAGAAGATTGGGAATATCATCCCATTTTCCTATTTGTCAGCTTATTTCCATCCTTTTGGAGATATCTCATTAAATCTCAGTGATGAAGATGGATTTAGCTGGCTCAGACTATTCCTTTTATTGACTTTATAAAAGAAGGTCTTCTGGAGGTGCAGGGTGCAAAGATGGTTTTGGAGGGAGACAATAAGAGAAATAAGATCAGGGGCAGCTAGGTGGTTCAGTGCATTGAGAGCCATACCTAGAGAAGGGGAATCAAAGGTTCAAATCTGACCTCAAACTGTATAACCCTGTGCAAATCATTTGGGCCCATTGCCTAGCACTTGCCACTCTTCTGCTTTGGAACCAATAAACAATATTGAAAAGAAGGATTTAATTAAAAGAGAGAGTGAGAGAAATGCGAACAAATCTAAGAACTGTAGAGAAATTAAACCCCTCTTGGATCCCAGAGAAGGTGGTGGGGCGGGGGTGGGGGAAGAAACTGCTAATGGTAGCCTTGCCAAGGTAAAAGTAATATTATGTTTTATTCACAGATGCTTTCTACTATATTCTCACCTGCCAGAGAAGCTGGAGCCTCTTTACCAGCTTTTAGAATAGGAAGAGGCATGGAATTTCCTGGGCAATGATGAATTAAGGTAAGAATTCTTAGACATGTAAGATTTAAATTAATATCAATAACTCTAAGTATAATGTTTATAAGATTTATTAATAATCACCTATAAAGTAGAAGAAATAAAAGAAAAAAAAATTAGAAAGCCTAAGTAAAGAACATATAAGTAAAATTCTCCTGCCTGATTCTCACCCAACCTCCACATCCATGTTTCTGGGAGAAGAGAAAAAGAGGGAGAAACTACCCAACAATATATCCTCCCTGCATTAGCATATAACATGAGAAGAAGCATGGGGAGCTGGGAAAGAGTGTTTTGGGGATCAAATCCTAATTACACAGATAGAATCTGCCCTTTGGGGAGATGAGGATAACTCATGCTGACTAAGAGATGAAGACAAATCATGAGACCAAGCCACAATATATAGGAGAAAAAATTTTATTTTGCCTTTTGCTACCATGTGGAATTATTATAACATGTGGTTTTGACTGCTCTAGTTATAGAAAAGGAGAGTTTCTCTAGGGATACCAAATTTGTTTGCAATAGGAAGAAATTCAGGTAGAACCAAAAGTACACAAGTTTGCATAATTCCTCAGTTTATAGGTGGCAACCATAGGAATTTGATGGTTTGCTTCTCCAGTAAACCTCAGTTAATCTGCTTTGTAGGGGAGACTAAACTATGACATTTGGCTATTGAGGGCTTTTCCGTCCCTGGGGGAAGGTAGGACACAGTACACAATGAAAATAGCATCTGCAAACTTTCTGTGAAAAGAAATAGAGAGAGCCTTCTTCTCCTTTTGCATTAGAATATTAATACGCACATAGGAAATAGTACCCTTTTAAAATACTGTTGTGAGCATCTACTCATTTTAGGTTCAATGAGTAAACAATGAATGGAGACAAAATGATGCAGTAAAGATGTCATATTTGAAGATTTTTCTGTGATTTAATCCAGTCTATGTAAATTTAACAGCTTAGAGTTTTGGACCATTGTTTACAAAGTCTATCTTCCCAAATCCATGTTTGAATACTCCCAAAAGGACTAATAGGAATTATCATTAAACTAAACACTTAAAAGAGGCAAATAACCAAACACTTTTCCATATCTACTAATTGTACATTGTATAATAGATCTTTGTTACAATTTCATCTTTTTATGAAGATGATTTTAGGTGCAAAACAAAATACATGTGAATCATATAAAGGTTAATAAGAAAGAGAAAAGATAAGGGCATCAATGAAGTCAAATTATTTATATTCTTATATGGAAAGATCTGTAACTCTTAAAATTGTTATCGTTAGCATAGCAGTTAGAAGTATATAAAGATAGAGGGTATGTTAGTAAATTTTTTTAGGATTATATGTTAAAAATAACTATAGCTGAAAAAGAAAATTGTACTAAGAGAAATGGGAAGAGAGAAGAAAAATGGAGTAAATTATATCACATAAAGAGGTTGGGGGGTAATACTATTACAATGGAGGGGAAGATGAAGGTGGCGATGGGTAATACTTAAACCTTACTCCCATTGGAATTGGCTCAGAGAGGGAAGACCAACCAGATTTGTTGGGGTATAGAATTCTATCTTATCTGATAGGTAAGTAGAAGGGGAATAAAAAAGGGAGTGCTGGGGAGGTGAGTAATATAAGGTAGGGAGAAGGGGAGAGTGACTAAAAGCAAAACACTGGTATGGAGGGAAAGGGTGAAAGGAGAAAGGGAAGGATTGAAGGAGGAAATCAAGATGGAGGAAAATACACAGATGATAATCCATAACTGTGAATGTAAATTGGATGAATTCACCCATAAAATAGAAACAGATAGCAGAGGGGACTAAAACACAGAATATGCTGTTTATGAGAAATGCATTTGTTAAACACAGTGTAAAGATAAAAGGCTGTAGCATAATCTATTGGGAAACAACTGAAAAAAAAGAAGGTAGGAGTAGCAATTATGACCTCAGATCAAACTAAAGCAAAAATAGATCTGATTTAAAGAGATAAGAAAGGAAATTACATCTTGAGAAAAGGGTAGTATAGATAATGAGGAAATATCAACACTTAGCATATATGCAACAATTGGTATAGCATCTATGTTTTTAAAGGGGAAATTAAAGGAGCATAAGAAAGAAATAGATAGTAAAACTATACTAGTGGGGGAACTCACCCTTTCCCTATAAGAACTAGATAAATCTAACCAGAAATATTTGACTTATGTCACCTAATTTTTATTGAAGAAGGCAGATTCCAGTAAGGAAAGTCCCTAAACCTATAGAAATGATCTCCAACCCACAATCCAGTGTTAGAAAAAATTTGTCCAGGACACTGAGAGGTGGGAATTGTTCATGTCACATGGTTAGAATATCAAAGAGGCAAAGCAGGTTTTCCTGATTCCATGTCTTCTCTATTCACAAAGCTACTTTGTGTGTTTGTCATATTTTTCTTTTAAATCATATATAATGTCATGAAAAAAAGACAATTATTTCTTAAGGTATATAATCCTCTCCTTAAATTGATAAAATTAAATTCAATAAGCATTTTTTATCATTTGGGGAGATCAGAAACAAAATGTTATTTTTTTACTGTCCTCAAGGATCTTACACTTTTTAAGTCAATGCAATATGATGTAAAGGTTGAATAATATTTTAAAGTTAGGGGAAATTAAGAATGTCTTCCCTTAGAAGGAAACCTACTGCGGGCAGCTGGGTAGCTCAGTGGATTAAGAGCCAGTCCTAGAGACGGGAGGTCCTAGGTTCAAATCTGGCCTCAGCCACTTCCTAGCTGTGTGACCCTGGGCAAGTCACTTGACCCCCATTGCCTAGCCCTTACCACTCTTCTGCCTTGGAGCCAATACACAGTATTGACTCCAAGATGGAAGGTAAGGGTTTAAAAAAAAAAAAGGAAACCTACTAAATTTCTTCTGTGAAGTAAACAAAATCTTGCTATAGATATCAGGTAGAGATAACAAGAAAGAAAAAAAAAAAGACTGATATTAACAATGAATATTGATGCAATTACCTTAAAAAAAAAAAAACAAACCCACAGCTACATGGTACATGGATAGACCTCTGTACCAAGAATCAGGAACATAATTCTGAGTTCAAGTCTGGCTTCAGACAGTTACTAGCTCTTTGATTCTCAGTAAGTCATTTAATGCTATTTGGCTCAGTTTCCTCAGCTATGAATTGACCTGCAGAAGGAAATGGAAAACCACTCCATTATTGTCAATAAAACCCTAAATGGAAGTCACAAAGAGTGGACATGACTGCAAAAAACACCAGAACAGCAAGAGCAAACTTAAATAAAATTTTGAAGGTATACATGCATATATTTTATAATTTATAGTACTTAAATGAAGCAATACAATTAATTCATTTGGTGAAGAATTACGAATGAAAAGAAAATTAATAAGAAAAAAGTAAGAAATAAGGGTATGGAGATACTGGTGTTCTAACTATCTACTAAAACTATTCATCAGAACTATTTCTAATGGGAAAGAGAGAAAGGGGGGGATTAGTGGAAATGAATAGAAAAGCATGATCCAACAAAAATTGAACACACTAACCCGATTTAAAATAAATCTAAGTACACAAGACAAATGTGGGAAAAATTCCTTATTCAAAAAGGATTGTTGTTAAAATGAGAAAATAGTTTAGTAGGAATTAGTTTCAGAATTGCACTTCATATAATATTGCACAATAAGCTCAGAATGAATACAGATTCTAAATAAAAAAAAAATCAACACAGTATAAATATAATCCATGATGGCAGAATTATACAAGGTCACAGAGCAGGCAATTAAAAATCTTCTCTACTTATATTAACTAAATATGACTAAATTCTCTAACATTTCTATAGCATTTTATTCCATTTAAAAGTTTTGACTTTTTATTATTTCATTTCATGGCATAATAGTCTTTTAATATAAGCTATGAAAAAAATGTATTCCTATTTGAATGAACAGGAAACTGAGATCCAATGAGCTAAAAGATTTTCAAAAATGTATATAGTTAGCTCAGTTTCAGACAAGACCACAATTGAAGTGGAATGTCTAATATATTTTCTACATACTATCCTGAAATGATTTGGTTAACCCCACTACCACTATTACTGTCACCAGCATCACTGCCATCTGATATTACTACTGCTACTGCTGCTGCTGCTACATGCATAGATCTATTTCTATTGCTGCTACTATCACTATTACAATGACAACATCAATCATAAATAGCAGGTTCAGCCATGCTTTCTTTAAGTCTATGCTCTTTCCAAAGTTAGCATCCACTCATTGCCTAGTACTATTATTGTTTCTTCACAATTTTTTTTTTAATGTTCTCAGTCCTATAGCAAAACATAGCCAAATTAGAAATGGTCAAAGAGAACTGAAAGTGGTAAGTCTAGACAGGATTGGTTGAAGTCTAACTGGACAAAATAATTATGCTGAATTCATAGTCTTCAATTATTGGTGATTAACTCAATCACTATTGACCATTGATTCAGCTCTGTTGATTGCTATTGATTATAAAATCCATTCAACTAAATGAATCAACATGTGGGTTTTAAAATTAATAATCAATAACTAAATATATTTTATAAAGTTTTATTAATAATAACTAAAAAAAAAAGGACTGCCTGACTTCAGCATGGTCACAGGTCCAAGAAAGGAAGAGAGAGGAGTTACAGCCACTTAAATACAATCACACCAAATGTGGGGACACAGGAAAATGGAATTTTGGTAAATGCTAAGGGACTTCTGGGGGATGAAGTTCAAAGGCTCAAAATCTCCATTTATACAATCATATTGGCAAAAATTGGAAAAAAGGAGTAAAATGGCAAATTGTTGAGGGGATATGGAAAAATTGGGACACCAGTACACTGTTGGTCCAACTATGAATTCATTCAACCAATTTGGAGATCAATCTGGAATTATTCCACCCAAATCATAAAACTGTCTATACCTTTTTGACCCAGTGATACCACTATTAGATTATTTTCCTTTGTTGATCAAGGAAAATGGAAAAGAAACTCTATTTTCCCATTCATAGCATTTCTCTTTATAGTGGAAAAGACCTGGAAATTGAAAGAATGACCATCAAATGGGAAGGGCTAAACAATTTGTGACATGTGATTGTGATATAATAATGCTATACCTTAAGAAATGAGGAGTAGGTTAATTTAAAAACTAACAGCAAAACATGAAAAGACATACATGAAATTATGAAGAATGAAACTAGAAAAACCAAGAGAACATTCTATATCTCAAAAGAAAAATTGTTTGAAGAATGATTTATATATATCCCCTTACAGAGAAAGGACTGCTAAATAGAAAGAAGGAAGATATAGTTATACATATATATGCATATTGATGTAAATATATATATATATGTATATATATATATACATATATATATATATAATTTTTTTTTGGTCAACAGATGCCTTCTCTAGTGTGAGGAGGGGAGGGAAGGAAGAAGATATTTGTTCACTTTAATGTAATAAGCTGCCAATCAGTTTATGACTTCCTTATATTAACAATGTTTAAATATGTCAAATTATTTCATGGATGGAGCCTTCTGATTTTTTTGTTTGCCTTATAATATTCAGTTAATCCCCACAAAATACATTTTACTAAATTCTTGCCATTTAATCAGCCACTTAATAACTCAAACCACAGTTCACGCCCAAAGTAGAACCTTGAGCTGGTTTAGGAATAAAATCTAAAAATATGATAAAAAAGGAGTTCGAGGCAATTCAAAAATTAGTTTCATTAACATGAGCTCATCATTTAATTTTCATTCTCTACAATAGGGACATAGGTGTATACATTTAGATATCAAAGGAATGACAGAAGTCATCTAATCTCATCTCTTATTTGTGAATGAGGAAATTGAGGTCAAGAGATGGCATGTGACCTTCACAAGATTGCATTCGAGTTTCTGGTAGAAATAAGGATTCAGACCCATATTCTTGGTTGACAAATCCAGCATTCTTTCCAGTATAAAACTTATTCATCCCTCTTCACATCATTGGGGTTTATGAAATAGATCATGAAGTTAGTGATGCCAACTTTGAACATTTAAAATGGAATGTTCGTGCATTTCCAGCATGGATTCATATGGTTCCCTCTGTGCATTTTATAAATGTATATTTTATTTTATCTTACCTCTGGTGAGGCCAGCAGGACATCTTCAATTGAATGTCTCCCTGTTAACTCTAGCTCAGCATGTCCAAAAACAAATTTTTCATCTTACTCCAACAAATATGTTACTACTAATGTCTTCTGCATTTCTGCTGCTGTTAATGCCACCTTCTCAGGCTGGCTCTCTATGAGACCTGGTTCCCCCTTAAGCTTTCCCCTGTACTTCTGCCTCTACTTCCCTGCCAATTCTATACAAATCATTAATATCCTGTGGATTCTATCTCCATATTTTTGATGGCATCTGCCCTCTATTTTCCATTTCCAAAAGAGGAAATGATATTCAATCCAATTTGATTTAGTAAATATTTATTAAGTAAGATGTTAGTGTGAACTTTAGATTGCTCCACCCTACTTAGTCTAACAAAACAGGAAAGTCTACACCCTTACTTAAGGATTAAGTGTTGAGAAGGATGACCTATGACAGATATGTGCTAGCAAATGATAAATCAGAAACAACTGACAGACCCCTGGGCTGTCCTAAGCCAAGCTTAAGCTAACATCAGTACATGTGAGATACAGAAAAATGATGTAAAAATGGTCTAGATATTTCATATCACTTCCTCTCTCAGTCTCTTGGCATAGAGAGGTGGCTGGCAGCAGCGTGCTGAGTGACTTGGCATCTTGGCGTGGTGGCAGCTATTTGTCCAGGTTTGGTGGTGAGTTTTCCTTGATACTATACTGGGGGAAGCTTAGTAGCCTAGTTCAGGTGAGGCATCTTCACTGAGCTCTCTCGGAGTTTAGGCTGATTCTTTCTCCTTTACTTTCCAAACACTATCCTCTTAGAAAGGCTTTTAATCTTCTTCAAAGACCTTGTGGCAGAGGTCTTTGAACTCCCCCTGGCACACTCCAGGAGGGAGGAATTCTATACCTTCTTTCTCTCTCTTCTCCTTAATTCCTTCCCTCTATATTAAGTAAAATCACCATGAATTTCAAAACTGACTTGGGTAATTTATTTGGAAATTACTCTGGTGACCAAATAAATTTAGATGAAGTCACAACTCTAGAATTACCCTAACACTAAGTTAGGATCTGGGGATACAGAGATGAAAAAGAAATGTTTGACCTCAAGTAGCTTACATTCAACTACAGGAAAAATAAAAGCATTAGCTGCATCCAGTCCATCCCCTTGTAACCCAGTGGAAGAGAGCCTCAAAGTATCTTTCAGGCAAACCAGGATTTATTAGGTATCTTCAATGTTTATGTATGAGGCACTTTGATAAATACTGGGAATATAAAGAAAGGCAAAAGAAAATCCCTGCCCTCAAGCTCAGGCTAATGGTGGCAACAGCCTACTGCAAAATGCTATGTATAAGCAAGATACATATAGGATATATTTTTAAAACTCATCAGAGGGAAGGTATCGGTGGGAAGGTTTAGGGAAGCCTCTGCCCCAAAGTATTTGATGAATGAATGGAGGACTTCAATTGGAAGACTGCCATTGTCCCCATTCCTTTTACTTCTGACTTTGTTCTCATTAAATGACTACTATTTCAAAGTCATAGTTCAGCCCAGATCTATTATTACTTTGTTAATTGAAACCCAGGATTGAGTTATGTTTGGAATTTCAGAGTTCTCAGTCTGGAGGGCAAATGAGCCACCATAGATAAATTATCACTAGAAGTCTTACCTAGTTGGACCCCCTTTTATAATTGTATGTGTGATAGTTTTGAGAATGGTCTGGTTTACTATATATTATGTAATTTAGAGGGGAAAAAATCATTCCCATTTAGCCCTTTGGACTGTGGGGATCTCCTACTTGAGTCATGCCCAGGAGTTTTTAAGAGAGATTTAGTCAGTAAAAGGACACCCTGAGAAGAAGTAGAAACTCCCTAAGTTGATAACAGCAGCAGGAGAGAGAAATTTTTTAGCCTTTTCTAAGACTTAAGGAGTAGAACTGGAAAGAATTTCATACTCTATAGATTGAGAAGGGAAAAGGAAACAGTCTATATGATCCCCAGTCTCTATGAATACAAAATGACTTATATTTTGTAAGAGAGGCAATAGGAAGTCATGGATAAATTTTGCTATGCTGCTTTTATAGCCTAGATGAGCTGATAAAGACTAGAAACAGGCATGGTACCGAAAATTCCTACTTGTTGGAAGAGGGGAAAGGAGGATATTGATGGTAATTATGTTAGTGATGATGATGATACTAATAAGCACTTTAAGATTTGAAAAGCAATTTGAATATGTTAACTCATTTGAAAATGTAAGAGATATTCTGAGGATACATTTTTTTAAAAAGTCTTAGAACCATGCAGAATATTGGTACAGGATATCAAAAGTTCAAGAATGCATGTTTGGGCTAGGACAATAAAAATGACAATACTACCCCAATTAATTTACATGGTTAATACTTTAACAATTAAAATAAATTTTACTTTATCAAACTAGCTAATTGTGATTGAAATTATGAAAAAAAATAGGAATGAAGGGAACTTAATACTAGATCTTGAGCTGTAAGGCAGTAATCATCAAACAGACTTATCAGTGAGAGACTTGAGAAGCAAGATAGAAGTATTCAAGTGTATTTGCTATTGTTTAGTCATTTCAGTCCTATCTATCTCTTTGTGACCATATTTGGATCTGGTTTGTTGTTGTTGTTGTTGTTCATTGTCTGAATTCAAATTTGAACATAGTCTTCCTCATTCCAGGCTCAGTACTTCATTTTGCTTGTTCAAAAATATTAGCCTCCTTTTAGAATAAATAGAAGACACAAAGAAGTAAAGAAAAACATTAGGTGGATTCTTTTCCAGTGGTGAAAGGGAACTTTATATAAGAATTATTTGTTCTAATCAGTGGTGAAAGATATTGATCCTTTCCTTTGTATTGTTTATGGACAGGTTGTGTGGTTTAATCACAGACACCCAAAGGATATTTTTTATTCTTTTTTCCAGATTATGTATTGATTAATTATATTACAATTTTTAATATTTATTTTCTAGAATTTTGTAATCCAGGTTGTCTCCTTGTCCCTCCCTGTCCCAAAAGGCAAGTAATATGAGACAGATTGTACTTATATTATCACATAATATATATTTCCATGTTTATAATGTTGTGAAATAAGAACTATATTGTTTAATCCAGGGAAGAATTTATAGAGGAAATAAAGTGAAGAATGGTATGTTTCAATCTGCATTTGGACACTGACTGTTCCTTCTATGGTAATAAATATCCTGTTATGTCATTTGTCCATGGAGTTTTCCTGGATTCTTGCCTTGTTGATAATAATTAAGTCATTTACAGTTGATCATCAAACATTATTTTTACTGCATACTTTTTTGTCATGGTTCTGGTCACTTTACTTTGCATTACTTTATATATGTCTTTCCAGGTTGTGTGTGTGTGTGTGTGTGTGTGTGTGTGTGATTTTAAATCTTTTCCTCTCCCATTCATTCCCTCTACTATTTACTGAAATTGACTCACCTCTAATGACATAGTCTCCTTGCCTACTTTTTCCAGTATTAACTAAACCTTATTTACTATTTCTCAGCTCAATGGTAAAGAGAAGGCTAGTTTCCCATGGCCACTTCCAGTTCTCCCTCTTCCTCCATCATCCAGTTACCTCTCTTCCTTTATGCTTTGTGCTATTCATATCTACCACTCAATAAAAATCTTTGTAGCTGTTGTCTACAGATTCTTAAGTCACTTCCCCTTCCTTCCTCACTTAGGTATCTGGCTTACATTTTCTCTCCTCCTCAACTCCTCAGCTAAAGGACATCTACATACATATTGATTCTCCCTCAAATATTTTAACCACTCACTCCTGAAGCCACTCACCTCCCAGGTGATACTCTTCCACACCACTTGAGCATACATGATCATCATAAGTGTCAACATGGAAATCTAGAGATCCCCAGTTTATTTAGTTTGAGTGTAGAAACCCCAGGTTTTGACCTTGTCTCAGGAGAGGTTTCCCCCTGAGGGAAGGTTCCACTTCACCAGACAGTGAACTTCCTGGTAGTTTGGGTGGGAACAGCTAATCCCATCCAATATTGAACATCCCTTTTGTCCCAATGGTTTCTCCCCCTAGGCTAAGGTCCATGACCAAGGTGACCCAGCCCTAGGCTGAGTCTTTCCCTTTTGTGTCCATTGTAGGGCCCCAGCCCCTCACTATTATTCCTGTCTGGAACTCCTCGTTTTCCTTTCTTACCATTGTAAAGTCAATCAAGTTTCCCTCTCCAAGCCCCCAGGTCACCTAGAGTGGTATATAGGTTCCCCAAGTTCTTTTGTTCCTTGGAGTCCATCCTGAGTCCGTGGCACTCCCAGGGGCTGGTGACCAGGACGGCTTGACTCTGTGCAGTCTTGGAAAGCAGCTCTGTTAGTAGTGCTAACCCCTTTTCCCTTGATTAAAGAGTGATTTTTGACTATTTAATAGTTCTGTGTTTTTTTTTTTCTAGTTGACATAAGCTTTGATCTTGCTACCATCCACAAATGTGCCATTTTCATTTAGTAGATTTTGAAATTGATGTATCCAACTATAATCAATTGACTTTTTACTTTTTTCCTCTGCTTTTCCTCATACAACTCTATTCCCTGATCTTCAATTCCTGGCCCCCTCAGGTCTCTCCCAGTCATCTCGCCTACACTAGCCAAATTCTCCTCTTCTCATCTTGAACTTCTTGAGGAGCCATTTCAATTCTATCTACTGCAATTGGATCCCTAGTCCCCTTATCCTATCATTAATTATGCACAGTAGGATCAGCACTGGTTCATTTCTACTATTACCATCAGTCCTACATAAGTGCTAAAAAAATATGGAGAAAATCATGGAAATTATCTGAATGAATTCACTACAAATTTATGTTGCAATTCCCCTGCATTGCTGATAAACTATTATGCTTTGTCTCTCATCAACTTAATATCCTGCCCTCCATGAATTTCTCCCAAACCTTTTCACTCCTTTCCAAATCTTTCATAGAACCTTCTCTGCCCACTCTCTCAGATGAGAACTTTAAATTATATTTTAATAGAAAAAAATGAGACCATTTACCATGAATTTCCTTTTCTCCTCTCTTTCTCAGCTCTTATAACCTTTCACATCTTTTGCCACTCTCAGTTTCTATCTTACATGAAGTGCATTTACACCTTCCCAAAGTTCACTCCTCTACTTGTTCAGATGATCCTATTCTATTCTATTTTTCCCAACAAATTACCACTTTGTCATCCCTACTCTTTCACTTATTATCAATCTCTCCCTCTTTACTGACTTGTTTTCCATGATGTATAAATATGCCTATTGTTATGGGCATGGAAGGATACCCTTTGGGGTTCAAGAAGGATACCTTTTGCAAGCATGCAATGACTCCAAAACTTAGCTTAAAAACAAAAAGAGATTTATTATTTAGAAAGTAATGTTGAGAGTGGCCAGGAGGATAGCAAGGTAGAACAGCAAGATGGGGAGCAGTTCCCTGGGATGACAGCATGAAAGGAAAGGCTGTTCCTCCATGGGGACAGCATGGATGGAGAGGCTGCCCCCCAGAGGACATCAGTTCTGGGGATTATATACTCTTTAGATACTATGTCATGTGTGGACATTACCAGAATGTTAGTACTTCAGGCATTTGGTGGAGTGGGGTGGTCATCTGACTGGGGCCTGCCTGGAGGCATCAAGATTCATTTCTTTGTCCACCTTAAATCTAGAGGACAAAAGAGGGTAAACATCTCAGGACCCTGGGTGGGGTCATTGGGTGTTTCTAGGTTAAGAGTCACAAGGATGCAAAGGCAAGGAAGTTTCCCTGATAACAGTTGCCCTGGGTCTCTGGGGTACAGTGCCCATATCACCTATGTCTTCTCTTTCCTAAAAACAAAACAAAAGACAATTTAAAAAACCAGCCTTCACTATATTCCTTCCATTCCTGCTATCATCCTTCAACTCTTCTGAGCTAAATTCCTCACACAGACTGTCCACAGTGTGTGTTCTCCCCTTTTTCTTCTTTCACTATTTTTTTTAACCTTTTACATTTTGGATTCCAACTTTACATTTCCAAAACTGTTCTCTCCAAAGTTACTAATAATCTCGTAGTTTGTGAAATTCAATTTCCTTTTTCTCAGTCCTCTATCTCACTGACTTATCTGAAACTTTTCAAATTTTTAATAATTTCCTTCTCCTTGATCCTCTTTTGGTTTTGCTTCTGTTTACCAGACCACTTCTTTATGAAAGACACTTCTCCATATCACATCTTCTATCCATAGGTGTCCCTCATGTGACAAGGAAGTCACTTTAAAAGACTGATATATATTAATTTAAGGTCGCCAAGGAATTCAGCTATGTAATTCCTAAATGAAAACTCAAGTCAGCAGTCAATCTTTTATGGAGTTTAATTACAACAGGAGGAAGAAAGGAATTAGAGATAGAGAGAGAGAAAAGGGAGAGAAGGGAATAGGGCTTAAATACCCCTTCTGTTTAGGCTGGGCCAAAAGGCCCAAGCCCTTAGATAGCTGGGGCAAAGAAAAGAGATCAGTCCCTATTACTCACGTGACCAAAATGGAGAAACAGTCTCAGAGGCCCCCACCTTCAGCTTCCTTCAGAGCAAGCTTCTCAGAGCACACTCCAACCACTCCGACAAACTCCTCAACTACCACCCTGAGTCTTCAGAGCCCTCTATCTTTAAGGAAATCCAAGTTCCCTCCCCTCAGTTCTCATATCTACCAATCACTGTCCATCAATTTCCCTGTGCCAATGGAGGCTCTAGCTTAACCCAGGACCGCCCAGAGGTCTCTGGCTTTGCACATGTTTGTTGAAGGTCATATTTTCAAATAATTAAATCTTTGATCCTTTGCTACAGCCCTTCCTAAATCCTGTTAACCTGAGTAGGGTAGAGATTGGAATAATTAAATTTTGATCTATGCTGCAGCCCTTCCTCAATCCTGTTAGGACTGAGTAGGGTGGAGATTGATTCCAAGTATCTCCATTGTATCAATTCTAAAATCAATCATGACTCAAAGAAATTCCTGTTCTATGCTTAAGCATAGGTCAAAGTCCTTTCCATTGTTCAGCAAAAGGTTTCTGTCCTAAAGTAATCTTAAGAAGGGAGGAGGAGGAAACTCTCATGCCAATGGGGTTCACATTCCAATAGCCAAGACCCACTATCAATAGGAAATTTTTCAAGTATGAAATTTCCCAATGGTGAAATTTCCAACATTTATAAGTCTAAAAAATTTTGAGGTTTTCACTCAGGATTCTGACCAGGGCTTTCTTCTTTTCTCCCTCTAGACTACTCCACATGGTGTTGTCACCAGTTCCTGTGGTTGTAATTACTGTCTCTATACTGAAAATGACAAATCTACCTTACCTGCACCAATCTCTCTTTTGACCTCCAATTTCACATTTCCAACCACTCTTCAGATATCTCAAACTGAATGTCCAGTAGCCATCTTAAACTCAACTTGCTCAAAACCAAATTCATTATCCTTTCCCCTATACCCCCCTCACTTCTACCTTCCTTGCTCCTGTAAAGGGTAAAACCTTCTCAGTCCTTCAGGATTACAATCTAGAAGTCATCCTCACTTTGTCTCACCCCTACAGGTCCAATCTGTTCCCCCCAAACCTGTCAGTCCATCTCTGTAACATCTCTCAAATATGTCCCCTACTCTCCTCAGATACTGTCACCACTCCAGCATATGCCTTCACCACCTCATGCCTAGATTTTTACAATAATCAACTAGTGGGTTTGCCTGCTTCAGGTCTCTCCTCACTCTAATCCATTCTTCATTCAACCACCAATGAGATTTTCCTAAAGCACAGGACCTATCACATCACTTTGCTCCCCCTTCTGAAAAAACTCTAGTGACTTTTAGTTGCCTTTGAGACCAAGTACAAAATTCTCTGTTTGATGTTCAAAGCTTTTCATGATCTAGCTCCCTCCTACTTTTCTAGTCTTCCTACATATTACTCCCTTATACTTCCCTTTGATTCAGTGACACTGAACTCTTGATTTTTCCATCAATCAATATACTCTATTTCTCTTCTCTGTATATTTTTTCTGACTGTTTCTCATGCTTGGAATGCTCTTCCCCTTTTTCTCCATCTTCTGATATTCCTGACTTCCTTTATGTCTCAGACAATATTCCACCTTCTGCAGGAATACTTCCCTACTTGCTCTTAATTTCAATGCCTTTCCTCTGTTAGTCATTTCCTACTAATTCTCTATTGACCTTGATTTGTAAATATTTCTTTGGGTATTGTTTCCTGCACTAGATACTAAGTTCTTGAAGAGAAGAACTTTCTTTTGCCTCTTTTTGTATCCCCAACCTTAGCAGAGAACTTCCCCAGAGAAACTATTAGATTAAATAGTTTTGCAAGGGATACCCACAAAATAGTTTTCATTAGAGTCTGAATCTGAACCCAGTTCTTACCAACTTCAGGTCTCTTTTCACTTTGCCAACCTGCCTTTCAATTTTCAAATTTTACACATTTAGCAAATGCTTATTGCATGGGATTAAACTATAGTTGATCAAATCTGTTGGCCTGAGTTGTCAAATTGAATTAATATTTAGCAAAAACTGATAAAATGACAGTCATAATCCTTTGGAGTGAGTCATCAACCTCCCACAAGTATATAGCATCACTGGTGTTGCTCTCCCTAGTTCCCTCCTACCTCATTGTCTAGGCACCCTTTGGGTTATCATGAATCAGGATTATTGCACGTAATATTTAGCTTTACTTAATCAGGACAAGGAAGGAATGGAACAGTAAGACATAGTTGAGCATAATGAAAACCATTTAACTCTAGTGACAGCAGCAGTCATGATGAAGACTATGATTCAGTGATTGGGAGTCCAGAGCTTTAAAAAGAAAGTTATGTTTTCTCAGTTCTCTCATCACTCTTGGACTTGAATGTCCAATATGCGCGAGTAGGGGATGTTTTTGTTTCTTTCACTACTTTTATGGAACAAAAACCTAATGAGGATTAGAGATGGTATACTAGCAAAGCTGAATTTTTTTAGCAGAACTCACCATATTTATCATATCTTCCCCATCATTCTCCATGGGAGAAACAATACCATGGACATAAATTAGAAGAGCCTTTGGTGTTGGGAAAATGTCTCATTTCCAACTTTCTTGATGCTTGACCATTATCCAATGTGACCATAAATTAGAGAATAGAAAGGGCACTTAGCTAGAAGCAAGGGACAGAAGGAACTGTTGTTTTCAAACTCTCTCATGTATATGTATTGATAGTAATATACCCCCAGGGTGAGGTGTATTTGTGCAGGTGTACACATGCACGTGTGTGTTTGTAGGAAGCTTTTTTTTTCTCCTCTATTTTTTATTCCAGGAGCAATAGTGAAGACAATAGAAGCTAGAACTATGAAGGTGAGAGTAGGAAAGAAAATCATCTTTTTTTTTTTTCACATCCAAGTCCTTATTCTTCAAAGTACTCCTGGAATCATAGGAAAGGGTCAATCTGTGATTTATTATATATACAGACGTTTCAAAGAATCTTAGAATTTCTGATAAAAAGCCCTCAGAGGTTATTTAGATTAAATCACATCTGAAAAAGAATAGTTGCCCTCTAAAACATAACTGTCAAATGGTCATTGAACAATTACTCAAGGATCTCCTATGAAAGGAAAACCCATTAACTCTGATTCACATGACATGGCTAATATGGAAATATGTTTGTATGAATTCACACATATAATCATAGGCAATTCCTTTCTCAAAGAGCAGGAAGAGGCAAAAAGGAGGGCGAAAATTTGGAACTCACTTTTTAAAAGAGTAATTATTATAGGGGGCACTAGGTGACTTAGTGGATTGAGATCTAGACTTAGAGAGATGTCTTGGATTTAAATTTGACCTCAGACATTTCCTTGCTGTGTGACCCTGGGCAAGTTACTTAACTTTCATTTCCTAGCCCTTGTACTCTTCTGCTTTGGAACTAATACAGAGTTTTGATTCTAAGATGAAAGGTAAGACTTTTATGGGAAAAAAGAAAGTGAGTGTTATCATCATTTTTACATGTAATTTGGAAATATTTAATGTAATTCATATGAAAAAGAGTTCCTTATCTGTTCTCTAACTCATATTCGTTCATTCAAAAAATGAGAAGCCTATTGTTTTCAAAGAGGTATCTTTCTATCAAACAATATTCCTAGTCTTTCCATCTTCATATATCCTCAAGGAGGTAATTTAGCGGAATATCAAGAATAGGTATTGGACTTCCAGGGGCAGAGCCAAGATCGTGGGGTAAACCAGAGTAGTTCCAGAGTCACCATGAGAATCTTCTCCAACCAAGATTAAAATATCATCACAAAATGAATACAGAAGTGAAAGAATCAACAAGAAAACAGAGTGAAACAAATTTCAAGGAAAGAAAAACTCAAAAGGTAGGCAAGAACATCTTGGTCATGGGGTTGAAGGAGTACAGTGCCAGCAAGAAGCTGTAGCAAGGAGGGAAGAACAAACCAAAAGCAAGGCACACTCCTCCCACCCCACATCTACTCTCACAGGTTTGGAACCTAAATCCAAGCCAACATTCAGATCCTGAGATCCTGCCTGGGTAAATAATGGAACAAGCCAATCCATACCACTTGGAATTTCAAAGAATAGGTATTGGTAGTAAGTGGGTTCAGTGGGTAAAGTTATGGGGCTTGAAGACCTCAGGAAGGCCTGAGTTGAAATCTGATCTTAGATACTTATTAGCTGTGTGACCCTGGATAGTAACTTAACTTCTCTGTGGCTCAGTTTTCATATGTGCAAAATGGGAATGATAATATCAGCTTCTTTCCCAGGTGGTTGCTTTGAACAAATGTGATTGTATTTATAAAGCATTTGATAAGTTTTAAAGTGCCACATAGTTGCTAGCTTTTATTATTAATTATTCCTCTCAGTGAGGAATTCTACTTTCTACTAATGAACAGTAATTAATTTGTGCAACGTATAGTTAGAGTTGCCTGGAGCCCTGGGAGATTGAGTGACTTGCTTATGATCATAATCACTGTGTGTTATAGCTGAAATGAACCTTTTCTACCCCTGATTTGGAGCCTAATTCTCTATATAGTACTTTCTATAGTACTATTACTATAGTACTAGGATACCTTCATATTGCTTACTACAAATGCTATAATTAATATATGTGGAATACTCAAGGATGTCATAGGGAAAAGAATATGATTCACAGAATAATCCAATGTAAGAGTTTGAAAGACATTCATTCACAAAAGGGATCTGTATTGTAAAGTGGTTTTCTAGACTGTCCACTTGAAGATTTGCAAGAAGATCCTTTCTCCACCTTTTCTAGGAAGTTCATTCCAGGATCATAAAGCTCTCATTCCTAATACATTTTTATTATCACTGCCATTTTGCAGGTGAGACAACTGATCCCAAGAGAAATCAAGTTACTTTCCCATGATTGTAGGACTAGCAAGAGTCTGAGGCATCACTGAAACTCGGGACTTCTTGACCCCATGTCCATCACTTTGTACTATGCTACTTAGCTGCCATTCAAAGGCATATGGGACAAATATAAATTCTTGTGTCATGGAAAGTATCAGACACTTACTCTGAATATCCTTGTTTAAAGGCTTTCTCCATTCCCCCCCCAGCAAGTAGTCCCAGACCCTTGAAATTACTTTATAACTATCTTGTATAAACCTGAATGCATAAGTGTCTTCCTTAGATTGATGTTTATTCCTTGATGGCACATCCTGATTTTGTTTTTGCAATCTCAGAGTTTATCAGGAACAATATTTAGCATATAGTAGGTATTTAATAAATGCTTAAACATTTATTAATTTCTAGGCACTATGCTTAATACTGGGGATACAAGAAGAGGCAAAAAACAGTCCTTTCCCTCAAAGATTTATGATCTAAAGACAACAGGCAAACAGCACAATATATGAACAAAAAATAGGAAATAATTAACTGAGGAAAGGCACTGGAATTAAGAAGGAGTAGGAAAGATTTCCTGTAGCAGGTAGGATTTTACTAGGGACTTAGAAGAAGCCAAAGAAGTCAGCAGTCAGAGAATAAGGGAGAACATTCCAGGCTTGAGGGACAGCCAGAAAGACAGTTCACTATCGACTGATTTATTATTATTATTATTATTATTATTGAATATATATCAAATATTAATATTAGATATAATCATATTATCTATAATAAATAATAATTAGTATTTTAAAATTCCTTCCCTTCTCTCACTTTAAGTTTCCTCTTCTGAAAAACAGAGATAATAAGGCTTCTTTTAAGAACATCAACTTTGAAAGCAGTTGTTGGTAGGAAAGCACATTAAAGCCTTGGCACACTTTAGCAATGTGACTTGTTATTATGATGACTTTAGCTCTGCATTTCAGCCCAAGGCAGATGGAGAATCCTTTGGTGTAATCTGGAGTGAAGTGCGCCAATTCCTGCTGAATGCTCTGTGGTGATGCCTGTTCAACGGAGCCGGAATAAAATGTATTTCATTTGCCCCGTTGAAATAGGTTTTTGTTTGCATTTTCTTTTTAAGTGGAAGATGTTATTACTTGTTGCCATTTGGTACCCACAAGGTGTGTGTGTAACAGTCAGTAGTCAGTTTGAACTTAATCATCCTTACTGATGCCTTCCTCAGCTTGATTCCTTACAAGTGTGGTTTTGAAGGAAACTGTCTGCTCCGAAGAGGTTTCTTTTTCCTATTAGTTGAGTTAACACATACAGTAAAATGGGACATGTTATGATAATAGTTTAAAAAAAATCTCCCTAGTCAGGCAACTCTTCAGGAGCTTCCATGTGGATTACAATGTCCTGGTGACTACACTTGCAAAAGAAATAAATCACAAGGAAGGTCCTGTCACAGGGGGTGGGGGGTGGGGGTGGGGGGGTGGGATGGTCCTCTCCATTGAGTGGGACTTTGTCAATATCAGAAAAATAACAAAACCGAGGAGACTAAAGCCACAGGAAGCTAAAAGCCTCAGATTTCCCCTTTTTGTGTTTTCTGGAGTCCCAGAGCCAGAAATTCAACTGTAGAGAACTTGACAAAATTGTATTAGAAAACCATTAAAAATTGCTGATGCTGTTTGTAATATATATTGGGAAAGGAAATAGGATTGGGAAAAATGGGATAAATGGGTAATAATGGGAGGTTTGTATGGGGTAATGAGGAGTTAAGGGGAGAGAGGGAATATTGCTTGGTGAGGCAAGGGAGGGAGATGCCCCCTGCTGAGAGGAAACCTCAGGGGTCCAATAAGGACAGTTTGTCTTTGAATGACTGAAACTGAAGTTCAGCTCCCTCTATGACCAGAAAAGATAGTCCACTTATCTGACTGTGAATTTAATAATATAAAGTTTAATAACTAGTTGGGATTGGAGTTTTTTCTCAGCTTCAGACCTGAGGCTGGGCCCCAGAGGCTGGGGGTGAGTTTGTCCCACTCCTGTCTACTTTCATTGTTCTCATTCAGAATCTTAGCAGTACACAGAAAGCAAACAAGAACAATTCTAACCTTTAGAAGCCTGTGTCTTTGGTTTGAACCAAAAAGAGCATGCCATTCCAGACTGGGCTGAACAAGCTCCTCTCTCCTCCAACACCCGGAAGCCAGACCTCTCCCGGCAGGAAGGAAGTGCTAGTCACAAGACCCAACTGCCACTCCCAGTTGGCCCTCCCCCACACAAACTGTTAGTCTAGTTTCCTTTCCACATGTTCTAGGGAGTTTCATCTTGCCAGCTTTCAAAACAAGCGCACTTCATTTGGGAATGATAAGGTCAGTAGTTCAAAATATTAAATTTCTGTTGGAGGACAAGAGATACCAGAGAGAGTCCCAGGAGAGTCCAGAAATCAGATGGAAGTAGAATTTGCACTATGTGAAAGCTTAAACCATTCATAGCAACATTTTTGAATGATGGGAAATATAAGGCAAATGAGTGCTTGACAAGAGCTCATGAGAAATATCTTTTGAGTTCTCAGTGATCCTCCAAAAAGAAGAGCAGAGGGAAGGGGATAGGGTAGAGGAATACTTCACCATCACAATGGAGGTCCATTCAATAAAAGAAAATTAATTTTCTTCCCCAAAGCCAAAATTATTTTGCTTTAGGATACTGATAATGATAACAACAACAACAACAATAATAAGTGGCAGAGTTTTTGGTTTACAAAGCACTTTATTATAGTATTATTACAAAGTACTTTGTTATACTAGAAAACACAAATATTATAACATTTTATATTTATAGAAATCCTAGAAGTAGGTACTCTATACACATTTTATAATTTAGAACATTAAGTCAGAGTGAGAGAGAAAGAGACAGAGACAGAGAGTCTGGGGTTGGATGAAAACTCAGGTTTTCTTGAATCCAGATCCAGTGTTTTATTTACTGTGTCACCTAAACCCCATTATAATAATTAGATTTATTTTAAGTTAGCAAAAGTATGATGTTTAAACTCCACATAGTTTCCTACTATTCATTTTTATAGATTCTATTTTGAATTAAAATAAAAATTAGAGGTCAGTTAGAATTGTTTTGAGGTTGCAATTAAGGAATTTATAACAATGTAATGGTTGGGCTCTCTGCCTAACTTTGCATTTTTATCTATGTCTAATAAACTCATGGACTGTTTTTAGTTCATTCACACAAAATTCCATCTTTTAGAAATTTTTTAATAATAATATTAAAATTGTATTAAAATGCTTCTGGATCAACAGGCACTGGGAGAAGATATCAGGGAGAAACTATACCTTTCATGAGATTTCCTTCAGCTTCTTTCCTGAAAGAAAAGAAAATGTGATGACATTCAATATTTACCTGTTGTACCAGAATTCAGTACTCCCTTTGCTCATCAAAAGAATGATCTTTGAATCCTGACACTCAGAATATCTCCCTTTAATTCTGAGAGAATTCTTTATACAGTTTCCTTTAGGCACGCTCTAATCTTTCACTTAATGACTCTGATTTAAGGAGATGTAGAGATTCTGTTCACATTGGGTTCTGATTGTTGGAGCCAATCAAAAACGTTTTTTACATAACGGAAATTGCTTCAAGTTAGTGAGATAATCTATGGGGTCCACCTATAGATTTCCATTGATATTTATCCTTAAACTTTTCCAATTTAGCAGACAAATGTAAAAATCCTATTATTAAGCTGTTTTTTTTCCCCATCCTTTACTCGTAACAGTCTAAGATGTAAGCCTTTTTTGACCACAATATCTAAGTTATTTGAATTTAAGTATTTTGCATTCATATGTTCTTGATTTCTTTCTGTTTATTCTTTATATATATATATATATATATACATATATATATATATTTATAAGCCTATGTCATTTCTTCTGTTAGAATGAGAATTTCTTGATGGGAGGGAATGTTTCATTCTTTTTTATCTGTATTCCTAGTACCTAGTTTCTAATAGATAACCTAAACATCACTTGATAATTAACTATTGATTGACTGGCATTGTAATAACACAAAGAAAGGTCCTTTATATACTGAACTATTCATAATGATGTCTTTTGCTTCTAGGAGAAACAATCCCAACAAAAGAGAGCATTGCCAACTGACTTAGGAGAACAGCCAAACTAGTTTGTGGGATATAAATGTAGTAGAATATGATTTCTTCATCAGAATGATGTGAGAAACCTTTAGAATCAGAAGTCTGATTTGTGAAATCACCAGTTTTCCTTCCAATGATTACTGATGCCATAATTCCCTCTTATGAATAAAGAAGTGATAGAGAAAGGATATAGAATGTTGGGGACACTGTCACTCATGCTCAGTGCCTCAGTTTATTTGGATTCATTGTTCTTTGTGGTGGGAACAAGAGAGAAAAACTTTAAAGTGAACAGATTTCAAAGGACTATCAGTGTTACTTTTTCATTGAAATATATTAGTCCATTTACTTACAGAAGCCCTCAAGATTTCAGTTATGCTTTTGAGGTTTGTTGTCCTCCAGCTTAATAAAAGTTGAAAGCTCTGTGAAGCCTATCTTTTTGGCAATTCATAAGTGGATAGACTATCAATAGAAATTAGAATTAGTGTTGATCATCTAAGTTTTCTGCCTCCACTGAAGGCAAATTGATTAATAATATTTGATCTCACTAAATTACTGGTTCCTTATCAAGTATATTTAACCCAAATATTGGATCCTCAACTTCCAAACCTATAGCTCATTTCAAATTACTTCCTCAAGATCATTCATAGAAGTAGCAAATTAATTTAAGCTTTTTGCTACAGGATAGGTAGAATAAAATGGATGGAAACATTGATTTGGAGACCTGGATTTAAATTTTACCTTTGATCACTACCCATGTGATTTGAATAAGTCATTTTCCTTCCCTGAGCCTTAGTTTCCTCATCTATAAAATGGGTTGGGGATTCATTGACCTAAAAAGTGACCAATAGTTCTAAATACTTTGTCCTTATGACAGTCATTATTCAAAACTTTTCCCCCAATGAATTTCATTATGAAATTAACCTTTTATTTAATGACCTTAGCAATGATATTCATCTATTCATCATCAATCCTTTGGCATTCCCTAAATGAAAGAGCTCATTCTTTTTAACCCCAGGACATCAGGATAGAAAGGGAGCTTAACTTACTAGTATTTTTACTACTGACATTCTGTAAGCCAACTAAACCAGATTCTAAAACCAAAATCTTTCCTTGAACTTTCCTATAGCATCTAAATATTTAAGTATCCTATTAATATTGCTTTTACCTTATCCTCTTATTTTTGAATCAGTCCCTTGTCAAAATGAATTAATACAGTAATTGTTGTGACTCACATCTTAACAGCTCATGGTTTTGTTTTGTTTTTCTTTTTTCTGTTAAGAAAAAATCCTTTCAAGAAAGGAATCTGCTCTGCCATCAGTCTAAATTATTCTAAAGTTTCGATAATTTATTTGACCAAGGGTTGCCTTGTTGTTGTTGTCTCTCTTTTTCTGTGGGAGCTGAAAAGTCAAATGGACTCGGGGGGAAGATTAGTATCCATGGAGCAATGACAAGCACAGTGGCAATGATGCCATTAGGAACTGCCAGGTCATGGAGTCCTGTTGGCTGCTTTGGTGCCCAGTGGGTACAGCTCACTGTGGGGTATTAGACTGCTGAAGTACAGCTTGGTCTCCACTGTGCCAGGGCCTGGGGGCAATGAGTTACTAATGGCTTCTCATCAACAACCTAAGAGTCAGCAGGGGGGAAATTAGATGCAAAAGAATCTAATGAGAGCATCTGACATCAGGGGTATGGAAGGTTCTCAGATCTCAGTGACACTGGTCAAAAACCTTGAACATATCACAAATAATAATAGATAAGAAGGAAACATGATGAATTATCTCCTATCTCTTTATTGTGATTCTGATTTAGGGGGGGGAGGGGAGATTCATATTAGCAGGGACTAACTCCTCTCAGTTGCTAAAAATATACTTTGACAGAACTTAAAAAGAGGGAGACCCACCATAGAACAAAGCAACTCACCCCCTGCCACTCTCACCCTAGTGCCAAATATTTGATTTTGATCACTACTGTAGAAGAAACTAATTAACATGTTTTTTTTTTTATTTTTTATGGAGAAAAACTCCTTTTTTTTTTGCAATGATAACTGTTTTTAATAGCTCTACAGAAAGATATACATTAGAGATATCACTGAGTCACATCAATTAGTAGCCAAATACTAAGTTTGATCAATAATATTTTTTGTATTTCTCTGCATCTATTTTTTTATTTTTTGAAAATGTTATTTAATTAGTCAATTTATAACATTATTCCTTGGTTACAAGAATCAAGTTCTTTCCCTCCCCTCCGCCTACCCTCTCATAGCCGACACACAATTCCACTGGGTTTTACATGTGTCCTTGATCAAAGCCTATTTCCATATAATTGATGTTTGCACCAGGGTGATCATTTGGAGTCTATATTCCCAATCATATCTTCATTGTACCATGTGATCAAGCAGATGTTTTTCTTATGTGTTTCTACTCCCACAGTTCTTCCTCTGAATGTGGATAGTGTTTTTTCTCCTAAATCCCTCAGAATTGTCCTAGATCATTGCATTGCTGCCAGTAGAGAAGTCCATGACATTTGATTGTACCACAGTGTATCAGTCTCTGTGTACAATGTTCTCCTGGTTCTGCTCCTCTCAGTCTGCATCAATTCCTGTAGGTTGTTCCAGTCTCCATGGAATTCCTCTAGTTTATTATTCCTTTGGGCACAATAGTTTTTCATCACAAACATATACCACAATTTGTTCAGCCATTCCCCAATTGAAGGGCATCCCCTCATTTTCCAATTTTTTTTTTTGCCACCACAAAGAGCACAGTTATGAATATTCTTGTACAAGTCTTTTTCCTTATTTTCTCTTTGGGGTACAAACTCAGCAGTGCTATGGCTGGATCAAAGGGCAGACAGTTTTTTAGTGCCCTTTCGGCATAGTTCTAAATTTCCCTCCAGAATGGTTGGATCAATTCACAACTCCACCAACAATGCATTAATGTCCCAATTTTGCCACATCCCCTTCAGCATTCATTACTTTCTGTTGCTGTTATGTTAGCCAATCTGCTAGGTATGAGGTGATACCTCAGAGTTATTTTGATTTGCATTTCACTGATTATAAGAGATTTAGAACACCTTTTCATGTGCTTATTAATAGTTTTGATTTCTTTAACTGAAAACTGCCTATTCATGTCCCTTGACCAATTATGAATTGGCGAATGGCTTGATATTTTGTACAATTGATTTAGCTCTTTGTAAATTTGAGGAATTAGACATCTGTCAGAGGTTTTTGTTATGAAGATTTTTTCCCCCAATTTGTTGCTTCCCTTCAAATTTTGGTTGCAATTGTTTGGTTTGTACAAAAGCGTTAATATAATGTAATAAAAATTATTTATTTTACATTTTGTAATTTTTTCTAACTCTTGCTTTGTCTTAAAACCTTTCCTTTCCCAAAGATCTGACACATATACTATTCTGTGTTCACCTAATTTACTTACAGTTTCCTTCTTTATATTCAAGTCATTCACCCATTCTGAGTTTATCTTGGTGTAGGGTGTGAGATGTTGATCCAACCCTAATCTCTCCCATAGTGTCTTCCAATTTTCCCAGCAGTTTTTGTCAAATTGTGGATTTTTGCCTCCAAAGCTGGGGTCTTTGGGTTTGTCATAGACTGTTTTGCTGCGGTCACTTACCCCATGTCTATTCCACTGATACTCCTTTCTTTCTATTAGCCAGTACCATATTGTTTTGATGATGACTACTTTATATAATAGTTTGAGATCTGGTACTGCAAGACCACCTTCCTTCACATTTTTTTCCCATTATTTCCCTTGATATACTTGATCTTTTGTTTTTCCCAAATGAAATTTGTTATTTTTTTCTGATTCAGTAAAAATGTTCTTGGTAGTTCCTTGGGTATGGCACTAAATAAGTAAATAAGTTTGGAAAGGATGGTCATTTTTATTATGTGAGCTCATCTTACCCATAAACAAGTAATGTTTTTACAATTATTTAGATCTAGTTTTAATTGTGTGGAGAGTGTTTTGTAGTTGTGATCATAAAGTTACTGTTTGTCTTGGCATATAGATTCCCAAGTATTTTATATTGTCTAGGGAGCTTTCAAATGAAATTTCTCTTTCTAATTCTTGCTGCTGAGATGTGTTGGAGATATATAGAATTGCTGATGACTTATGTGGGCTTATTTTGTATCCTACAACTTTGCCAAAGTTGTTGATTTTTTTAACTAGCTTTTTAGTTGATTCTTTGGGATTCTTTAAGTAAACCATCATATCATCTGCAAAGAGTGATAGCTTGGTCTCCTCATTTCCAATTTTAATATCTTCAATTGATTTTTCTTCACTAATTGCTACTGCTAGTGTTTCTAGTACAATGTTAAATAATAGAGGGGATAGTGGGCATCCTTGTTTCACTCCTGATCTTGTTGGGAATGCATGTAGTTTATCCCCATTGCAGATGATGTTTGCTGATGGTTTTAGATATATACTCTTTATTATTTTTAGGAAAATCCCTTCTATTCCTATGCTTTCTAGTGTTTCCAATAGGAATGAGTGTTGCATTTTGTCAAAGGCTTTTCCCACTTCTATTGAGATAATCATGTGTTTTTTACTACTTTGCTTGTTGATGTGGTCAATTATGTGTATGGTTTTCCTAATATTGAACCATCCTTGCATTCCTGGTATAAATCCCACCTTATGATAATGATAAATAAATAAATAAACAAACAAACTAATGAATAAGTAAATAAATAAATAAATCCCTTGTGATCACTTGCTGGAGTCTTTTTGCTAGTATTCTATTTAGGATTTTTACATCTATGTTCATTAGGGAGATTAGTCTATAGTTTTATTTTTCTGTTTTTGACATATCTGACTTTGGAATCAGTGCTATGTTTGTGTCATAAAAGGAATTTGGTAGAACTTCTTTGCTTATTCTGTCAAATAGTTTGCATAGTATTGTGATTAGTTGTTCTTTGAATGTTTGATAGAATATATTTGTGAATCCATCTGATCCTGGGGACTTTTTCTTCTGGAGTACGTTGATGGTTGTTCAATTTATTTTTCTGATGGGGTTACTTAGGTTTTCTATTTCTTCTTCTGTTAACTTAGGCAATTTATATTTTTGTAAGTATTCATCCATATCACCTAGATTGCCATATTTATTGCCATATAATTGGACATAATAGTTTCTAATGATTGCCTTAATTTCCTCTTTATTGGAGGTGAGATCTCCCTTTACATTTGGATATTGTTAATTTGGTTTTCTTATTTCCTTTTTAAAATTAGATTGACTAGTACGTTTGTCATTTTATTTATTTTTTCAAAGTAAGAGCTTCTAGTCTTATTCAAGAATTCAAAATTTCTTTTACTTTTTGATTTTATTAATTTCTCCTTTAATTTTTAAGATATCTAATTTAGTTTTCATCTGGGGATTTTTAATTTGTTCATTTTCTAGTTTTTTAATTTGCATTCCCAATTCATTGATCTCTGCCCTCCCTAATTTGTTAATATATGAACTCAAGGATATAAATTTCACCCTGAGTACTGCTCTGGCTGCATCCCATAGATTTTGAAAGGATGTCTCATCATTATCATTTTCTTCAATGAAATTATTAATTTTTTTATGATTTGTTCTTTAACCAATTTTGGTGAATCATATTTATTTTCCAATAAATTTTTGATTTGCCTCTCCATATATACTTACTTATCATTATTATATTGCATTGTGATCTGAAAAGGTTGCATTTATTATTTCTGCTCTTTTTTACTTGTTTCCAATGTTTTTATGACCTTGTTCATAGTCAATGTGCTGCTGAGAAAAAGGTTTATTCTTTTTTGTCCCTATTTATTTTTCTCTACATATCTACTAACTCTAATTGTTCTAAGATTTCATTTACATCTCTTACCTCTTTCTTTACTATGCATTTCATCCTTGAGATCCACTAGTTTCTCCTTTAGAAATTTGGATGCTATACCATTTGGTGCATACATGTTGAGTACTGATATTTCCTCATTGTCTATACTGCATTTTATCAGGATGTAATTACCTTCCCTATGTCTTTTAACTAGACCTATTTTTATTTTGACTTTGTAAGATATCATAATTGTGACTCCTGCCTTCTTTTTCTCAGTTGATACCCAATAGATTTGGCTCCATTTGCTTACATTTCCCCTGTGTGTGTCTAAGTTCCTCATGTGCATTCCCTATAGACAACATATGGTAGGATTTTGGTTTCTAATTCACTCTGTTATTTGCTTGTGTTTAGGGGTGAATTCATTCCATTCACATTCAGAGTAATGATTACCAGCTGTGTATTTCCCAACATTTTGATTTCTACTCCTAGTCCTGTCCTTTCATTCACTATTTCCTTCTACACTAGTGTTTTGCTTTTAATTGGTCCCCCTAATTCCAACTCTTATTTTGCTTCCCCTTCCCCTTCCCTTCTTGTTCACCTCTTATTTTTCTTTAGGGTTTTTTAAAAATACCCCCTAAACTCTCTGTCCCTTGTATTACTTCCCTCCCCACCAGTCTGTTTGTTACCCTTCTACATCTCTATAGGGAGAGAATCAATTCTCTGCCCCAATGGATCAATTTCAATGCACTTAAGAATTAAGAATTTCCTGTCTCCAACCCCTTTACTCTTCCAGTGTTTTGGTGTTCTCCCCCACTTCTTCCATGTGCTTCTGTATGAAATATAAATTTACCCCATTTCTTCTCTTTTCCCATTCCTCTTAGTATTAAACTCTTTTTTACCTTTGGTATCATTCAATCTCCTTTGCTTTATTTCTAAGCTAATTTTGGCTTTCATTATAGTATATTCTGTTTCCAGATAACTTATTTTGCTTTTAAATTTTTTTCCCATTTGTTTTCAGCCTCTCTTAATTGTTTTTTTGAATTGTATTTTGAGTTCTTCCAAAGCCTGTGTCTAATTAATTGGAGTATCTGTGTTTTGGCTTAGTGTTCTTGGTCCTCCTTTCTTCAAATTGCTTTTTGTTTATTACCCGGATAGAAGCTGTCAATTTTAATTTATTTTTTCTTTTTTTGTTATTTACTCATATTTTTCTCTTCTTTCCCCCTGTAATTGCCTGTAATCCTGCTCCTTTTATTATGTGCTGGATATGTGTGTTTGTAATATTCTGTCCTGAAAGGGCTTATTCTCTGCTCTGCTTATTGGTGTATAATTGAATATCTGTTATCATAAAAAAGAACTACATTTCCCAGGACCCCACTGACTTCCTGTTCTTACACATTTCCTATAGACAGGGGATATTAGGTGGGTTTGTGGAGGGTCCTACCTCTTTAATTCCTGTTATGAGCTTGGTGGTGATAAGGCAGTTATTTGAACTGGCTGAACAGCCATGGGAACATGGTTTTTATTTTGTATCTCTTTTATTCATTTATTCCAAATGATCATTTTATAAATCTCCTAAGTATAATATTTTATTATTGAAATTTAATTTTAATTTTTACATTCTATGGCAACTATAAGAGATGAGAAAAAACTCTCAAATATTTTTTAAGATAGCGTAAATATTTTTGTTAAGCCACGTTTCTCATGCCAAGGCTTTTCACCCACTCAACCCATCTTCACAAACTCCAAACTCTCTTTGGAGCTATTACCTTTTTCTTTTTCTACTTTTTGCCTGAGTACTCTCTCTACTGGTATGAATCTTAAAATTACTCAGACCATACTTTAGAAGATTTGATTACACAATTCACCATTTTCTGCAATGGAGGTACTTAGGAATGTATTGAGAACTTTAAAATTGCTCCATCCTGCTCAGACAGTGCCTTAGGGGAAGATAAAGTTGTAAACCCCTGGTGGAACAATGAAAGTCCCCAACTCATACTTATAGTGAAGCAAAAACCCTAAGCTAGGTGGTCTATTTTAGATCTTATACAAAAAGGTGATAAGTACCTATAAAGGTTAAATTAATCACTAAAAGGTCAAGCAACTTACAAAAGGCAAGCTCAGCAAAGAGATGTGAAATACTCAGAAGATATAATCTAATCAGAGAAGGTGATAACAAAAAAGATGTGAACTAAGAATGGACAGTCCTGGGTGAAAGTGTCTACTGTGATTGGTAGATGTGAAAATTTAGGGCAGGTGACATAAGAGAAAATTCTTTTTAAAAGGAGGTAAAGAGTTCAGAGGAGGCTATCTGAACTTAGTTGGAGTTTGGAATTAGTTTGGAGGAGCTGGCTCTCTGAACTGAGTTCAGGAGTTGAGGATTTCAGTGAAGGACTGGAGTTTTGCTTAAGGACGATCTTGTGGTGAGTGATAAAAGAATGACTAGACTCTCTTAAGGCTCAGGCCTAGGCCATTTGGTCTAGGCCCTCCCTACTATTTTCTCTTCCTCTCTCTCTCTCCCTTCCCTTAAATTCCTTCATTTGTATTAATTAAAATCTCCATAAAACCCAGCTGACTTGGGTATTTTCATATTTGGGAATTTTTCCCATGGCGACCACTTATTTTTTATTTAAATCAAGACACTAAAAATTATCTTTACACTTTTGGCAATTCACAGTCTTGAAACATGGTCAGGTTATCTTTATCTGGGGGACTCTTGGTACCGAGGAGATGAGCCACTCCTCTCTCCTATCTGCTTGAACCTATGTTCCTCAGTTCCTCTAAGCTTCCTCTGGCATTGCTGATATTGCTGCCAATCAAGCCTCCTAGGTTGTCCCAGCCATATGTTCCTGACTCTCTTGTTCCCAATCGCTCCTCCTCCTGCTCCTTCTCTGGCCTCAGCCCCAGCCCTGGCCCCACGCCTGACCCTGTTAGCTGTCCCTATTGCTGATTCTTTTGGTGACACCCAGCTCTCACTTGTGGCTCCCAGTAGTTGCTAGCATGCGGCAGTGGTCCCACCCCAGGCAACGGCTTCAACAGGCCGGCTAAACCTTGTGAGGGTAGCCATCGGGTCGACATCGACCCCTGGTGAACTAGGGCTTTGCTCACCCAGCATGTGAAGACTGCTTCAGCGGAACAGATGGAAGAAACCAACAAGAAGGTTCAACGGCTGAGATGGCGATGCAGTAAGGCACTGTGGAGTGCTTAGGGCATGTTGGAGCACAAAAGACAACACGGCCATCCAATGCAGCTGAGGAAGTCTCCAGGTGTAACAACTTCTCTTGCCAATGGACCAAGGCTTCCAACGCCGAGAGAGTGGGACTATCTCTGTGCATCGACTTTTCCACTTAAATCTTCAAGCACAGGTGTCTTTGTGCACAAAAATGCACAAAGACAATCGTCTTCCTTGGTTCGAGAGACAACCAACCATTGCTGATTCTTTTGATGCTGCTGATTGCTGCTGCCAGGAAGCTGGGAGTCCTTGGAGCCACTCTCTGAGCAGCTGGTAAAAAGGCCTGGGTGTGGTTTCCCTAGACAATATTTAGCCTCCACATGGCAGGGGACTCCAGGGGAGTAAGGGAATAAGTTACTCTTCTAAACAGGAAGTAAATTACAAGCATGGCACAGTTTTTGAAAAAGCAGTTCATTTCCTATTTCAAACAGCTTCCAGCTTTAGCATTTTTTTTCATGAGGGCACTCATCCTTTTATTTATTTTGCCTTATATTCAGGGGAGAAATCCATCTCTCTACAACCCTTTGCCATTTAAGCCTGCCCAGTTTCTAAGATTCATCCAGTTTGGGATTCCTCAAAACCATGTTCTCCTTTGCTATTGGATGTCCCAGAGCCCTGACAAAAGGAAACTGAATGGATAGGGAATGGAATTTTAAAGAAACTAGAGTTGAAGATTTTAAGTATTTTCAGACTCAATTGTTTTATGAAAGTCTCTGTTTTTTATTATATTTTCCTGATTGTTTTGTTTAAGATTTACTTTTATTGTTTTAAGATCATTACATTAATGTATTCAATATTATTCAGTTACACTTAATCAGTTTAATCTACTGTGTTTTAACTATTAGATATATTGTTACCTTTCCCATATGACTACTGAAGAAAATATTGTAAAATACTGTAAAATCCCATAAACAATTTTTTACAATTTTGCATTTTTAAATTGTAACATAGATAATCGATGGACACAACCTAGCTAACAACCTTTGAAAAATTTAATGAGCTAAATATCTCAAATTGATTTTAAGGAGTCTTCAGAAATAATTTTAGATAATTAATGGCTTCTCAAAGGATGCTATTTTCTATTTATATTTATAATATAAAGAACGTAGTATTAAAGGTCAAGAAACAAAGAAATTTTCCTACCAAGGTGTTTCTATGAAACAGTAAGCCAAAAAGAGCTCCTGCAAAACTCTTCAGTTTAATTTACTTCCTCCAGAAAAATCTAGATTTCTTGGTGATGTTCTAGACACAGATAAGTTTCACTTTGTTTAAAAACATATTTGACAAGGTTGGAAGATTTGCTACATCTATAAAAATTGTGACAAATATCCCTTAGTTCATAGTTGTTTTTTTTTTTTTTCATGTAGCAACTTACATAAAATATGTTGGTGGGTTTGTTTGCTTTAGTAATTAACTGGGATATTGTGAATTTTGGGGACTTTGGTACTTCTTTGAATGTGCATTATCTAATATATTACTGCTTTATTCTGAAAATCATTTGTACTCACACAGTGGTTTAGTTAAAAAGGAAATGGATTTCATTTTTTTTTTTGGTGAGAAACCTTTGTATTCTACCTCTCCTTGGCTGGCACAATGTGTCACTGATTATTAGCTATATATTTTTAATTTTTACTCAAAAGTTTAGTCTACTCAGGTGTGAATTTAGAATGATCTGTCCTTTGTAAAATGTCTACTGTGATTGGTAGATGTAAGAACTTAGGAGAGGAGACATAGGAGAAAATTCTCTTTAAAAGGAGATGAGAAGCTGAGAGCAAGGGACTGTCTCAGAGAACTCTCTCTGGAGATTGAGCTGGCCAAAGATGAACTGGTGTCTCTCTGAACACTAGAATCTTGCTTGGACAAATCTTGTGGTGAGTTGATAAAAGACTGACTGATCTCTCTTTTAGGGTTTTCTGGTCTAGCCCTTTTCTCATTATTTCCTTTTTTTCTCTCTCTCTCTCTCACTTTCATTAATTCTTCATTTGTATTAATTAAAATCTCTATAAAACCCAGCTGACTTGGGTATATTTAATATTTGGGAATTTTTCCCTAGAGACCACTTTATATTTGATTTAAAATAAGACATTGTCTTGAAACCATATTTTCTGTGGTCACAATTTAAGCTAAACACTCTTTTAACTGCCACAGTTTATGGCAACAACTATTTTAAATGTTACATCACATAAATCTGGAAAACTTAGGTATACATTTATTATTAAAACAATTATAAATATAAAATCTCATCTTCTGCAAGAAGCCTTTATGGATCCACCTTCTTTTGATTTTTTACAATTTGCCTTACACACATTGAAAGGAAAATTGTTTTGCTGCCTTTATATTATTGATCATGAAAGAAGTGATCACATATAATCCTTTAGATTATGAAATGCAATTATAATTTTTAAGAATTAGACCCAGTGATTCCAGTTATGGTGTATAAGGTATCAATTATAATAGTAGAGTACTGACCATACCATTGGGAGGGAAGGAGTTTGGTGTATTAAAATATTGTATCAATTAGTGCTATTGAAGACTTCTATTGGAAGAATAAAAACTTTAGACCTATGTAGTTATCTAGGGAAGATGAAACCCAAGCAGAAGGAGCTAGGTTCACTGGGAATGCTGAGTGTTCAGCTGGCCTGATGAGATCACACAAAAACTACCCTGTCATCTTCAAATATTGTTTTATCCTTTTGAGATTTATGCCAACTAGATGCTCCCCAAAGCACTGTAGCCCAGAAAGGTTACTGTGACTAAAATAGTATGATGCTTCTGCAGGATTAAATGCATTTTCTTACTTGAGTAGACTAAAATCTCTGAGTAAATTCTCACCTCTTTGTCCCTTGTAAGTTTACAAGTTGCCTGACATTTATAGGTTCTTAACACCCTTTTGTATTAGATCTAAAAATAGGCCCAGCTTAAGGTTTTTTTTTGCCTTATTATAAGTATGGGTTAAGTACTTTTCGTTGTTCAGCAAGGAGTTTACAACTTTATCTTCCCCTAAAGTATGCTTAAGTAGGGGTGGAGTAGAGGTCTCACATTCCTGATATAAGTCCCTTAATTGTTTAAAATGGGGAATGATCTTAACCAAGTGTTCTGAAGTAGGGTCTGAGAATTTTTAAGGTTCACAATCCCCCCTGATGATCATTGGGAGACTAGTCTCCCCATTGGTCAATTAACATAATCATCTTGTAGTCCTAAATGCATTTCTAACTACACATGCATACAATATTCAATTTCTAAGAAGAAATTACTGTAGAGAGGGAGGAAATAGAAAAGAAAGAAAGCAAAACCAGTGTTTTGCTAGGCGCATTGACAGAAAGCCAAATTAGGGGCAGTCCATTTTCGCATAAAAGTATACATTTATAATAAATGTTCAATCAAAGTTCAGTTCAATCAACTATATCCAAAGATCATTCTTGATCTTCTTGATATAGTGTAAGGTTTTCCAGCATCTTTCTACAACAGTTCATTCTCTGGATATAGAAATTAGCAAGCTTCTTCCTTGAAGATATTTTCTCAAACAAAAATAATTTTTTTAAAAATTAATATACAATCTCAAACAAAAAATAAAAAATCTTTGATTTTATATTAAAATACAATCCCCCCTTATCAGAATAAAAGAAAAACACACCCAAAAACATAAGGAAAAAAATTCAAACTAGGCCATTGTATTGGTCCTATTTAAAGTAATTTCTATCCCTCAAGTCTGTAGGACAGAATGCATTAATATTTCACTTACCCATTTGCAGCCAAGACTACAGGAATTTGCCATAATATAAGAAGAAAAGAATTAGAATTCTATTTTGATAGGGAAGAGTCATTCCCTAGTCTGACTTTTTTTTTTTTGGTCATTCTCAGCGATATAGGGAGCCAGCATGATAGTCAAATTATGTACTTGTCTGAGTACTTCACAAAGAGTGTAGATACAAGGAAGTCCTATGACTTAACATATGTCAAACGTCGCAACCTTGAGTCTCACATTAGTATTTCCTGTGTGCTCTTTTTGTCACTTTTCAGGTTAAGTCTGTGCTCCTTGTTTTTATCCTATTTTCTGGAATCATACACAATCATTAATCACAGTACCATAATGTTTTATCAATAAATGGTAGGTTCCCATATTTTAAAGCTTTTTGGTATGCATTGACATTATAGCAAATATATATATATATATATATATATATATATATATATATATATATATATATATATATGAACCAAGGCTTTGCTCACTCAGCATGTGAAGACTGCTTCGGCTGAATAGACGGAAGAAACCAATAAAAAGGTTCAATGGCTGAGATGGCGACACAGCAAAGCACTATGGAGTACTTAGGCCGTAAAAGACAACACGGCCATCCAATGCAGCTGAGGAAGTCTCCAGGTGTAACGACTTTTCGTGCCCCTGGATCCAGGCTTCCAAAGCTGAGAGAGTGGGACTGTCTCTGTGCATCGACTTTTCCACTTAAATCTTCACACACAAGTGTCTTTGTGCACACTCATCTATACATCATAGATGAAAATGCACAAAGACAATTGTCATCCTCGGTTACCGAGAGACTACTACTACTATTTTTAATTTTTAAAATTCTCTTTTTTTATTATTATTTTTCTTTGCATGCGCAACATAGTATCTGAGTTTTATTTTTCTCTCCTTTCTGTATTTGAAGCACACGTCAACAATACTGAGAAGATTTTTCTTTAATTTTTTTATTGTGCAGTAATGTAAGTTTAAAATACATTTGTTCTAATAATAATGCATACCCAAAAAGCTTTAGACTATAAAAATGATGCCAATGATTGTATATGGGACTTTCTTAATGATTTTGTATGGTTCTAGGAGAAGGGAATTCAAAAAGTGCCATTGCACAGTGCCTTAGAAGCACAAATCTAAACTTCATAGTGCCAATAAAGTACAAAATTAAGAAGACCAACCAATCCCAATTGGATTAATGAAATTTTGAGCCAAGACAAGAGGATTCAAACTTGTTTGGGATTCTAGGTTCGGGCTGTTTTGACATATGTCAAAGGCAGGTCCTCCTTGTCCCACATTCTACCAAGTATCTCAAATTTGGCTCCTACCTGTCTTTTATAATCTAGTCCCTATTCTGTCTTCCATTGTGTGGCAAAACTTTCTGTAGTCCTGGCTGCTGATTGTGTAAATGCATATTGTTGAAATTAATTTAATTAGACCCTGATCCATTATAGGGTTTTTTTTTCTTTACTTAAAATTTTAACACATGAGTCTTTGATAGTCTATATTTCATCCAGAAATTACTTTTCTTTTTTATTTGAAATTTTTAATGTTTTTTATTCTCTTGCCAATTGATTCACATACCTCATAACTCATCCATACATCTCTAAGTGATCCCTGTGTTTTTGAACACCCTTTTCAGGGGGGAATATATTGTTATTCTAAAATGCAAATTTAAATTATTATTTTCCTTTTTTTTTTTAAACCCTCACCTTCCGTCTTGGAGTGAATACTGTGTATTGGCTCCAAGGCAGAAGAGTGGTGCTAAGGGCCAGGCAATGGGGGTCAAGTGACTTGCCCAGAGTCACACAGCTGGGAAGTATCTGAGGCCAGATTTGAACCCAGGACCTCCTGTCTCTAGGCCTGACTCTCCACTGAGCTACCCAGCTGCCCTCTAGTTTAAATTATTTTTGAGAGTAATTTTGGGATAAGAAACATGCTACTTCTCTGAATCCAGAAAGGGAACTGTTTGGAGAAAGCACCATGAAGACGCCTCCACAGACCACATGCTGCACCAGAAGATCCAGAATGAACTTTGTGATGTGATGATTTGAACTGAGTAGGGTTGAATGTGTTTGTTTTATATGTATACTCTTATGCCAAAGGGGACTGCCCCCTAACTGACTTTTTGTCAATGTGCCTAGCAGTCATTGGTTTTGTTCTCTTTTCCTTTTGTCCCCAAATAATTGTCATTTAACAGTTGGTATGTTTACAAGATCCATTGGAGAGACTAGTCTTCCACAGATCTCGGGGTGGGGTGGGGGGGTGGGGGTGGGGATTGTATAATTGAAAATCTGTTACCCTAAAAGAAAACTACATTTCCCAGGAGCCCACTGACTTCCTTTCTTTATTTAGTTCCTGCAGACAGGAGATATAAAGTGGAGATATAAGGTGGGGACATGGTAGGTCCTGCCTCTTTTCTTCCTGTCCCAAGCTTGGTGGTGGTAAGACAGGCATTTGAACTGGATGATCAGCCATTGGCATGTGGTTTTCATTTTTGTATCCCTTTTATTCCTTTATTTTTTATGATCATTTAATAAATCTCCTAAAATATACTATTTTTATTATTGAGATTTAATTTTAATTTTTACATTGGTCAGGTTGAACCCTGATGTCAGATCTTTTCTAGCTGGCAGCAAAAGCTGAAAAGGAGCTGGGCTTCCCACCTTCTATCAAGGTTGTAGCCTTCATCCTTGGACATTAGTCAGCAAGGCTTTCAGAGCATTCTGGGGGAGGGGTGTTGGAGCTTGAGCTTCCCTGCCCTCTGAAGGCTTCTTATCTGCCCTATTGATAAGATTGAGCAGGAGCAGAGTTTATCTGAGAAGCTGGATGTGCACTAAGGCCAAAACCTTGAGAAGGTGGTGAAAAGGGATAAGATGAAGTATTGTAGTTATGACTAGTCTGCTTTCTCTGTGCTTCTCTTCCAGGTGCCTCCCTGCTGCCTGTGTTAAATACCCTCAGCCTGGAACAGTCATGCCAGCAAGGTACTCCCTCCAGACTAGCACCCCTGCCCGCCTGGAATGCTGGAAGCTCAGCACTTTAGGTGGGAGAGGGGTCCAGGGACCTTCCTTCTTCCTTCCCCTTAAACCTGAATGTTCTAGAATTCAGGTTTGTGGGGGGCATATTTTTTTAAATTGAGTCCAACAGGAGGGTCCCCAAGCTCTGTCCTGTTGTTAGATTTGGTTTTTAGTCCCTTTGAAGCATTTTGTTATTAATTGGTGAGGAAGGGTTTTTAGAGGTCTGAACTTTTAGAGGCAGCAGCCTCTAAGCCACCATCTTGACTCCGCCTCCTCAACATGTTTTTAAACACTCTGTTCATGAATGGTCATTTCCAGTAAGAATCCAAACCCATATCAATTCAATTCAATATTTATTGTCTATTGAGCTATGCACTAGGAACACTGAGAAGGAAAAGAAAGATAGTCTTTGCCCATGAGAAGCTTACAATCTAATGGGGGAGGATTATTCCACCCAAAGTTGAAATTTGGAGGACAAAGGGGTAACTCTTGAATATTTATGATATTTACGGAATTGAAACCAAGCAGAGCATGTGCAGTTGTCTAGAGAGGCCTGAAATGTCTAGAAAGAAAGGCTGGAAAAGAAGTTTATTGCTCTCCTCTCCAACCTATCAACCAGAGAGGAGAGGCCAATGGGACAACCACGATGCTGTTAAACTTGAAAATCTGAGCCAATCTACATAGCAACCTTCTACTTGAATGCATACATAACTCTTTTTTATCTTTTTTCTGAAATACATATTATTGACTATAACTATTGGGTTTTGTTTCACATCTTCCTATGTAGCCTGTATTTTGGTAAATAAAAAAAATGCAGTAAACATTTCAAAGTTTAGTCAACATTGTTAACATTTTCAATATATGCACAAACATTTAGTTTAATTCTCATTATTAACATTAAATCCATCACTTTTTAAAATCTAGGCAATCAACAAACAATAAAGCCCTGATTTATAGTACTTTCAGATCTCTGAGGTGTAACTGCTCATACTGACATTTTAATAATTAGTTCTAAAGACATTAATTATTGGCTCTAGCAAACCCTGCTCATTTTAAACCCCTTGAAGGCAAGAATACTTCATCTTTTCTTTCTCTCCATTGAAAATATGAAGCTTTGAACACCATAGATTTTTTTATGATTTGAAAATTTGTATTTCATTAATTTAAGAGTATTTTTCCAGGGTTACATGATTCATGTTCTTTCCTTCTCCTTATCTCCCCCTCCCTGTAGTCAACAAGTAATTCCACTGGATTTTTATATGTGTCATTGATCAAGAGCTATTTCCATATTATTAACATTTGCATTAGGATCACCATAGATTTTTAATAAATGTTTTCGACTGACTTTGATCTCCTGGTGAATCTTTTTTTTAAGTTGATGCCTTTTAAAAATGGATTTGTTTGTTGCATTAAAATTCTCAAGTATTTCCCTGCCTTTCTCACTCCCCTCCCCATATAGGAAGGAAATGTGGAATCTGGAATGAAATTGTTCTGGTTTGGAGATGGCCAAGAAAAGAGAAATTACAGATACAGAAAATAAATTTGTAGTTTTAAAGATTTTATATAATATATATTCATGGTATACACATACATACACACACACACACACATATATATATATACATATATGCATATACATACACACACACACACACACACACACATATATATATATATATATATATATATATATATATACCTTAAACTATATCAACTACATCATATTTGTTTCTATTTATCAGGTTGTTGTTGTTTTCCTGGAGGTGGACATATACAAGTCATTCTTCAATCAAAATTTCTATTGCTAGAATATTCTCTTGGTTCTGTTAATTTTACTCTTCATAATTTCCAGCAGATTTTTTCCATGTTTTTGGTTTGTTTGTTTGTTTATAATTGACCTGCTCATTATTTCTTATGGTGCCATACTCCTGGTGAATCTTTTGGCCTTTGGTCCCATCTGTTTGCACTGTAATTTTGCCAATCTGTGCTTATTCATTTTCTCCAATTTATCATATCCTGCAAACAAACTCAGGTGTCCATAAGATTTTATGCAAGGAAATGGTCCTAGTTGATTCTGCTGAAGCCTCCATTGCCCTCCCACCTTATTTTTTTGGTTCATTTTTATGTGACATAATAATTTCTGGGACATTATTCAAAGGATTAGAGAGAATTGGAAGGAATATTAGGCATAATCTAGTCTCACCCCTTTATTTTAGAGATGAAGGAACTGAGGCTTTTGAGGGGTCAAAAGAGCTGCCCACTGTCATACAGAAAGGACCCAAGAGAAAGCAGACATAGAAAGTCAAGAAAAGAGATAGATAGACAGAGAGAGTGGAGTGAAACATGGTAGAGCAAGTATTAAGTTAATTACTCTTATGAAAATCACTGGGCTAAGTACTGTGAAGAGGATAAAAGCAAACTAGATTGCTCTTCACCCTTAAGGAATTGCTATTCAGATGGGGGAAGACAGCCAAGAATGGTGGATTATTTAGAGAAAGACTAGTGTAGTATTGTGATCTTCGGGTGTACAGGAATTTGAGGGTCTGAATCTAGGCAAGAGAAGGTGAAAGTCCTATCAAAGGTAAGGATGGTTCCAGCATCCAAGTGGGGAATCTCAGCATCCACAAGTGAGGAAAGAGGAAATATAGAAGCTGGAGTGAAATTGACATGGTATGGAGATGACCAAGAAGAGAGAAATCCCAGAAATGGAAAATAAAGACAACTGAAAAAAACAGAAAACTTATGATGGTTTTCTTCTAGAGATTCACTTAATTTTCAAAGGAGTGGATTGTTAAAAGCACCAATCACAAGTCATGCTTAAAATGAGATTTTGGTTCATTGGAGCCCATGCAATCTGATCTCCAGGTGTATTGGCTGTGGGCAGGATAGGGTGAGACCAGGACAGCAATGGTAGCAGGACAAATTCAGATCATTCTAGGTAGTTTCAGGGAGATTTCATCCCAGCCATTTTTGAGGGACTGAGGAAAATATGTTTTGTATACCAAGTGTTCTTATTGTACTGCCTAAATATCCCTCTTAACTCTGACTTCCTAATTGGTATTAACTAATAAAAATGGGGATACCCACAAAATGCTCATGAGAATTAAAAAGAAGTCTCTGTGTTCTTCCTGTAGTACTTCTTGGGTCTAAGGGTTGAAGTAGCCAATTGCTTTATGTAGGCCAAAATTCCTGGGATTATTTAAGGGGTTTAGATAATGAATTCTTTCTGACTCCCACTTTAAGCTTCTTTAATATCCTCCATCCACACACTGGAGATCTACAGAAACTCTGTCATTCATGTGTGAGTGTCTTTGTCTTTCTTTTATGGCAAAATCAATTTTTGGAAAATTTTTCCTTACATTGACCTGAAAACTGCTCCTTTGTAACTTCCACTCACTCTATCTAGTTCTACATACCAAATGACCTTTCAAATATTTCTCAGGCTCCTTCCTCCCTTCTGATAATCTTCCTTCCTTTTTTTTTTAGATTTTGTTTTTCTGTTCCCTCAATTCCATGTTCCTCAAGTCTCTTAACCATTCTGATTTCCCTTGTCTGGAAGAACCCCAGCTTGTCAATGTGTAAACCTCAAAATTCCTTAGACTTATAAATGTTGGAAATTTCACCATTGGGATATTTCATACTTGGAAAATTTCTTACTGATAGTCTATTGGAATGGGAACCCCATTGGCATGGAAGGTTCCTTCTCTTCCCTTTTTCAGATTACTTTAGGACAGAAACCTTTTGCTGAACAATGGAAAGGACTTTGACCTATGCTTAAGCATAGAACAGGAATTTCTTTGAATCATGATTGATTTTAGAATTGATACAATGGAGATACTTGGAATAAATCTCCACCCTATTCAGTCCTAACAGGATTGAGTAAGGGCTGCAGCCTAGATCAAAGATTTAATCATTTGAAAATATGACCTTCAACAGACATGTGCAAAAGCCAGAAACCTCTGGGCGGTCCTGGGTTAAGCTAGAGCCTCCATTGGCACAGGGAAATTGATGAACAGTGATTGGTAGATGGGAGAACTGAGAGGAGGAACTTGGATGGTTTCCTAAAAGATAGGAGGGTCTGGAGACTTGAGGGTTGTTGAGGAGTTTGGTCGGGGTGATTGGGGTGGACTCGGAGAAGCTTGCGCTGAAGGAAGCTGAAGGTGGGGGCCTCTGAGACTGTTTCTCCATTTTGGTCACGTGAGTGATAGGGACTGATCTCTTTTCTTTGCCCCAGCTATCTAAGGGCTTGGGCCTTTTGGCCCAGCCTAAACAGAAGGGGTATTTAAGCCCTATTCCCTTCTCTCCCTTTTTCTTTCTCTCTATCTCTAATTCCTTTCTTGCTCCTATTGTAATTAAACTCCAAAAAAGGCTGACGGCTGACTTGAGTTTTTCATTTAGGAATTACATAGCTGAATTCCTTGGCGACCTTAAATTAATATATATCAGTCTTTTAAAGTGATTCCCTTGTCACAAATGACTATCATGAGTGCATCACCTAAAAGTGAACAAATTGCATCAGGGGTGGAGTATTTGTATTTTTTAAATTTATACTGAAATTAATTTTAAAGTAGACCATTGTGATCTGATGAAAACTGCAGATGAGGGAGAACATGGTCTTCATTTTTCTTGGTTTTCGAGGAAACAGCTCTCCAACCAAAGGAGGCAGTGTTCTCCTTCACCTTTGACTCTCCTATGGTGCTATTACATTGTACTTGCAGCAATGGTTCATCATCCACTTCTTCCCATCATTTCTGTGTTATCAATATTTAACTCTTTCTCATCCTTCCTCTATATGAAGTTTCTAGGCTCCATATTTGACAGATGTTCTTATCATGTGATTTAGCTTTTAAAAAAAATCTCAGAAAACATATGGCTTGACTCCACTTAAAACAAATATAACTCCTGAAGATACTAGAATGATTTAGATGATGAGAATCTCAGGTTCACACAGAGAAAAACAAATATGAGTATAATTGGAACTGAAAGGTTTGTCTCTGATTTCCAGCTACTACCATCATATGGGGGGAGCCAGGAGGAAGATGGAGAGAAATACTCAGTAAAATCCTCCCTTTTGAAAATCCTGTGTTTTGAAGGTAATAAAGCTTGTGGAAGATAATTTAATTTTTTTAGATTGTGTAAGCATATTATGATGTGTACAGACATATATAAAATTTCTCAAAACATTTTTACTGATTACATACAACTATAAGATTCTTACAGATGGCATATTTGGAAATTAGGGATCATGGCTACACTAGTAGACAAATCTCCTAATTAAGTACTTCATAAATCAGTCATAATTACTTCCAATTAACACTAATGAAATTAGGACTGTATAAACACAGAATATTACTCGGTAATAAGGATGCTTAATTAATTTGACTACATAAGAACTCATCGCTTTGTCTTTGATATTATTTTCTTAAGGTGCTAAAATATATGTAATAATTTCTCAATTTTTGTTTTTTTCTCATCATGCATTTCAGAATGTTAGCAAAATTTAAAGTGTTTTCTATATAACATAAAACAAAAGTGATGTTGCCTTCAAAAACTTTAACTGGAGAGATCACTGATTATATTCATAGGCTCACAATTTTTAGGGGAAAAATGGGTATGCTCGTGGTATTTTGTTGTGGTCAGTCAATACAGACCTCCCTCCACTCCAGTAGGAAAATAAGAAAAGTAAAATGAATTAAATACACAGATAGTCAATAAAAACACTTTTCTACATTGGCATGTAAAAAAAAAAGTATTCTAACTTTTCAAGTCCTTCACCTTTCTATCAGGAGGTAGATGTCATGTTTTATCAATAGTCTCCTTGAATCTTTGTTTGTATCTTTTTTTTTTTTTTTTAGTTTGGCAAGGTCTGGGCTACTTCTATTGTTACTTTCTTAGAATAGTGAGTGCTGTGTTATTCTAGGGTCTTAGGAATACACTGAGGACCTGCAAGCTTTCAGAGAGTCATCTGACCCAAAGCAAACCTTCTTTCCCTTTTCCCCTGGTTTGAACTTTGCCATTTTTACCTGGATTTGGATGTTCGCAAGAATGGACTATGGATACGTAGACTGCCTTTGTCAGTCTGTTGGCTAAGACTGGCAAAAATGTGGGTTCCCTTTGGTCTAAAATTCCTACCCAGATTATTTCTTTGGAAAGCAGGCTAGATGTTGAAAATGGGATCCTGGTCTGAGCTGTGTCACTGCTGCTCCTGCTTCTGAACCTTCTCCTTTCTGGTACACTGCTCAAGGTCTCCCTACCTTAAACATCACCTTCTAATGAGCTGGGACTGGGTGGTGGGAGACAAATTTGTTAGTTGTCAGTTGACATTTGTCCTGATCCAATGCTCCTTTATGAATGTGGTGGAATCCCAGGATGAATCTGGGACTTCCTTTTGTCCTACTACATAGCATTTCCATGGGAACTGGAACGCCATGCAAGCATGAAGCAATCTCTTGGCTCCATCTGTCCCCAGAACCCCCAAACATCCCCATCTGTCTTTCTATGACCATTCAGCTTGGGGAAAATGTCTTATCATTTAGAGTTACTGGATTTCCTCATTAGGATTCAAGCTAATACATTTTCTTGATCAGTTTGAAGGAGTTTGTGAATAAGATCTCAGGGCACTATCTTCTACTATTCCCCATTAAAGCCAAAGCTTACAGCTTATGAACTGTTTCCTTTTCTCATTTGCTAAAGACTCATTGACACAATCTAGGATTATTGTAGTTCTTTAGGTGCTTTATATTACAATTTCCAGATGGGCCCAGGCTGTTTCCTGATAATTTAGCAACTGAGGTTTTCTCAGACAAAAAAAGTTTTCCCCAAAATATATCCTTTGGATACCAATTTGTTTTTAGATTCAGAATATCTCAGCTTAAAATGGCAAGGAGCCCTGGAAATCATCTAGTCAAGGCTTCCCATACAATTTTATTTTACAGAAGAAGAAAGTACAGAAATTAATTTGATTATCAATGCTTAAATAGCTAATTCATGATAGATAGGGTAATAGAATGTATGACAGTAATGCTTTGCTCTGGGCTTCTCTCACTACATCCTCATTACCTGGAATAATGTAATCTAATAAATATACTGATAATAATATTGAAAGAAGGAATGTTTTGTTTAAAAAGGGATCACTTCATTATCATGGAATATTTTATTCATGTAAGTTTGACACCAGTTGTTGAATAATTTTCCTCCATTCTTGCCTAAATAATCATTAATTCAATAGGTCAACAATCATTAAGGACTAAATAATTGGGAGCTATGGTGCTAATTATTTCAGGGGCCAGACTGAAAAGTCTTCATGAATACAGAATTCAGCCATGTCTACACTTGCCAGGACCTCAGTGTATCATCTAACATGAGTCTTGATCTTATAGTCCTCCTTCCAGTTACTTAGGCTGCTTGCACTTTGTTGAACTCTGAAGTCCACAGACTTCCATCCACCATGACACCATAGGACTTGCAGGGACCCTTTACTGTGAACATAGAGATCTTTGAAATGGGCACAATTAGCACTGATGAAGAGGGACAGGATTTGGGTTTTCAGCATCTAACAGTGAGATTAGGTCACAACTGTGGAACCAGGGAATCCTTGAATATTCAAATTTTCCTACCTTCTGGGAGAATTATTACTAAAGTTAGAGAGACTATAAAAGCTTAGTCCAGACATCATCCAATTCATGTGTGTGGGGGTGTATACATACATATATATATATACATATATATATGTATGTATATATATATATAAACACACTAATCCAGTTTTCATTCTATCTCCAGGAAATTATCAAGAGTCTTCAAACAAGGAAATAATTACTAAGACAGAATTTTGTAGACCAAATGTTGCTGGCAAGATTATATGCATTTTAAATTAAAATTACTGGAGTTTTCCATAAATTGTGACACTCACCATGTTTGGAATCACAATTTAAATTATATGGCCTATTAATTCACTTCATTAGTGACATGGAAATATGTAGTATAATTACTTTTGTCATTTCAATAATGAATGCTATTAAAATATCAAGATAATATGTTTTGTATTTTTAGATTAAAATCACCAATAGAAAGTGCTACAGAAATGCAAGTAGTCTACTAATTAATATAAATGAAGGTCAGTCTATTGACATTTATAAGAATATACCTACATGCAAAAATATTGGTTGAGAAAGGAGACTTTCCATGGGGTGTGACAGAAAATTGATGCAGAAACATCAAAGAAAAAACAACTTTTCCTACTAAAACACTGGAGTGAATATTCATAAGACCATGACTCTTGGTTCTATTATGTAAAAAAAAATGTTGATTTCTGGCATATATTCACTGTTTTTTTTTTGGGGGGGGGGCTCTATTTAAACTCAACTCTAATGCCTTATTCTGATTATCTACAATTCTTCATTGCTATGTCAATGGGGAATGAGTTCTGCACACATTCTAACAAAGAAAAGCTTCAAATATTCATACCCCAATGAGCTTTGTGCCTGCCATTTGAGCTCAGCCTTGTTAAATGTGGAGACATCACATGAGGTTTTTCCCCAAAGTATAATTGGCTTAATTATATCAGCTTATGAACAGATTATTTCCTTTTCCATCTACTACATAGAATTTTTGGTGTTGAGGTAGAGAAGCTCTATAGTAGGATATAAATTAAAATAACCCAGGCTAGTTGTTTCAGGATAAGAAATATGGATTCTAGGAAATTATCACAGTTTGACAAAGGGCTAATGCTTATTGTTAGCTTGTTGACCAAAGATCACAGTCATAGAATCAGAGATAAAGAGTTAGAAAGAATCTTCAAAACCAATTCTTCCAACCTCTCCATTTTATGGATGAGGAAAGAGAGGCACAAACAATTAGGTATTTTGCTGAGGGCCACATACACTGTTACGCTGTAAATTACACATCTGGGACTTGAAATTGGGGTCTATACACAGAAATGGAAGTTAGTGCTCTTGAGGTGGTCATTAGAAGAAATCAGTGCTCCAAATGGTCTCCCTGCCCTAGATCCTAAAGATTCAATGATTAGAACAGGTTTTACTCCACACAGTTGGTGGCTTCCTCTGAGATCAGAGTAAGAGTCTTCTTGCTATATATTTGGGGAGGGAGACTGAAGATGGAACTTTTACTTATATAGTGACTATGTAGATCAAGGATGACATGACTTGATTTCATTGCATACCAAGTAATATTTACATTGAAGAATTTACTTACCTACATGCTATATTCAAATACTAAGAAAATTATCATGTTTCCATGTGCAAAGAGAAGCCTCCAAAGCTAATGAATGAAGAATAAATACAATTATAATACCAGAAAGATATAAAAATGAATCAACAAACATTCAGTACATAGTTCAAACACTAAATATATTGTTTGCAATAATAATGTTACCCTTTCAATCTCTTTCCATGATATGATTATGATCATTAAACCAGGGAAAGACATAAAAGAGAAAGAATACTGTATACTATTATGTCCACAAATATTGATTCACACAAATTTAAAATAAAATATTAATAATTATTCTCTAGTAATATCAGAGTATTTTATTACCAAGTGGATTTATACCATTAATATATGGTTGTTTGGATTCAAGGACAGATTCTAGCAATTTTTTTTTCTTAATTAATATTTGGGAGGGCAGGGCTATTTCTCCTATTCAGAAGATTATGAAACTCATTGAAAACTGTCCCACTGGAGGTGAAAATTCACTTAACCTCATAAATACTTTTTAGATAAATAGCAAGAGGAAAAATTTCAATTATCCCCAACAACTTGGGAACATGGAAATTCCTCCTCCTTCAATCAGCCCATGGTAAACACCATAATGGTAGTTTAATCTGTAATCTGACATATTTTACCTATAGAGTTCATTTTGTTTCCTTACTGATTCATGGCATTAATGGAAGAATGGAATTATTAATTTGCCTTTTTTAACTTTTATGGTCAAAGAGGAATGCATAAAATTACATTATTTAAAAGAATTATATTTCTGTTTGGCTGACACAGTTTTGTCTAAAGAGGACTTGTTAGAATAGAAATGTTGGTTCAAATAATAATTTTTTAATCTTAAATCTAAACCTATTTATAAACATATTATTTAGCTCTTTAATTTCTACCTGGTGGTAGATATACTTTGAGGGCAGTTACCTACCACATCAATCTCCAAAAGAGATATTTCTACCATAATATGAATAAAATATGATTAATAATTTTATTAATAGATATGTTCAATAGATACAAAAATATTTGACAAATTTCAGTCCCTATTTCCTTAAAAAAATACAATAAACTTTAGAAGTCATGGGAATAGATGGAACTTTCTTTAATGTAATGATAACTCTCTAAATCCAAGCACAAATATTAAATGTAATGAAGATAAGTGAAAGACTTTTTTCAAAAAGATCAGTTATAAAGTCAGGACTTTCATTATCACCAGTTCTATTAAACATAGTTCTAGAAATGCTAACTGTAGCAGAAATACTAAAAGAGAGAAATCTAGGGAATTAGTATAGATAAAGTATATTAAAATTAAAAATTAAAAGTCAGGAATACTTCTATTTGATAGTCTCATTTTCATAATTATTTATGAGTAGTTAAGGCTTTATATATTTTGGGGATGGCAAAACCCTTTTCTCACAATAGCCATTGAGGGGGACGGTAAAGTATTCTGACTATCCCTATTTTGTAGAGGAAGAAACTGAAACTCTGAGACATTGAGTCACCTGCCCATTAGCTCAAAGCAAGGAAGCACTTGATAAGGAATTCAGTCTTGTGCATTGGATAGAGATCAATGCTCTCCTTCTGTTTTGATCAGACTATTGTTTTTTATATAAGATCAATGACTAACAGATGAGAATTCTTATAAAATTCTCATCTAAAAATTTTGACTTAAAAGACTTTGAGTTGCCTGGTACTCTAGGGGATTAAATGACTTTCCAAAGTCATACAGTCAGTATGGAACTAATTGTAACTGAATCCTACTGAAGTAGGAATTGAACCTGAGTCTTCATGCATCTCATACCATATTGGCAGCCATTAGAAACATTTTTGTACCAAATATTTTATTTAGTAATATGGACTTTTGGTAATCTATATTTTCATCCAAGTGATTCTTTTCCTGAAAGTGCCATAAGTAGTTATTTCAAGTTATAATAATGATTTTAAAAGATTCTTAAAGAATAGACAGGATTTATCTGCCTTAGAGAGATCATTGAAAACCTATTACAATTATTCATAAGGATGTTATTAGAGTAGCTAGATGGAGCAGTGGATAAAGCACAGGATCTGGCATAGGAAGAACTGAGTTCAAATTAGGTCTCAGGTACTTACTAGCTTTGCAATCCTGAAAAACTCACTTGCCCTTTTCTGCCTCAGGCACCTGGTTTGTAAAATAAACTGGAGAAGGAAATCACAAACCATTGTATTATCTCTGCCAAGAAAACCCCAAATTGGGTCATGTAGAATTGTGTGGGCATGACTGAAATGACTGAATTAAAATAGGACAATAAAATATATTATTAGACTATCATTTATTTGAGGAAAGAGAATTTTTTGGTTGATATTCAATTTAAACATTTAGAATGAATGAATGACAAGAAAGCTTAGATTTTATTAGTTTGAACACATCTGTAAAAGAGACAATACTGTTTGTTACCAAATTGACTGTCTATAAATAAAGGTGTAATAGGGAGTAGAAAATTACTTTTATAAACGAGTTATTTATCTTATGCCACCTTGGCCTTGTAAAAGTCCATTTGATACATTTTTTTTCTGAACTTTTATTGGGACCCTCAAATCACTGAGTTCACAAGTGTCCAATTAAAATAAGAGCTAAAGTAAGAAGTTGTATCTTAAAAGGATTATAGAAAAAAAAAACTGGAGTAAAAATCTTCATAGCAAGTTTCTATCTTACAAAGGCTTCATATCTCATACCTCTAGAGAACTGACTCAAATCTTTAAGAATACAAAGCATTCCCCAATTGACAAATGGTCAAAGGCAATTCTCAGATAAAGACTATCTTTAGTCATATGAAAATGCTTCCATTCAAAGCAAAATTCAAATTAAAACAACTTTGAGGGACCACCTCATACCCATCAGACCAGCTAAAAGGAGAAAAAAGTAAAATGATAATGATGGGGATGATAAAAAAAATGGGGCAGTAATAAATTATTGATGGAGCTGTAGACTGATCCAACCATTCAGGAGAGCAGTCTGGAGCCATGGCTAAAGGACCATCAAACTATTGGCCCTTTGGTCCAATTATACTACTATGAAATCTATATCCTGAAGAGATTAAATATGGCAGTAGGGGGAGGAAACTCTGTACAGAAATATTTATAGCAAATCTTTGTGTGGCAGCAAAGAACTGGAACCTGAAGGGATGCCCATCATTTGAAGAGCAGCTGAACAAGTTGTAGGATATGATTGTGAGGGATATTATTGTGCCATAAGAAATGACAAACAAGAAAATCACCAAAAAACATGGAAATATATACAAAGTTGTTCAAAGTGAAGAGAGTGGAACTAGAAGGTTGGGAGCAGTAAAACAATACTGTATGATGATCAGCTATCAATGACTTCACTGTTATTAACAAGGCAAGGATCCAAGACAACTCCAATGGACTCATGACAAAAAATAATATCAATTGCCATAGAAAGAACAGAGTCTGAATACAGATGACCAATCTACACTTTATTTCCTCAATTGTTTTTTCTCTAATGTAAGCAATGAGTCTTGTTTTACAACATGATGAACAAAAATATTTATTATGTGATAATATATGTACAACTTATATCATACTACCCGCTTTCTGGAGGAGGGTGTGGGGTGAAAGGGAGGAAGAGAAAATGGATTGCAAAATGTCCCAAAATGAATACAAAAATTATATTGATATGTAATCTAGAAAAAATTTAAAAATTAAAGGATTATAGCAAATCAACAGGTTCGATACACAGTAGAAAGCAAATTGGATGTGGTTTCTGAAAATGAGGAATGAAATTTCTGCTCTGCTATAAGCTACTAGTATAAATTTGGGCTCCTTATTTTCTGTCATTCATTTTCCTTGTCAAAATAATAAAGAAATATACCACCTTAACTCTAGAGATATTTTCATCTTCAATTTGAGGTTAAAATGAAAAAAAAAATACATTTGAAAGACCAAGGGCCAGCCTTGGAGTTAGACCTTCAAAGCCTTCCTCTGAAACATACTTACTTTGGCATCCTAAATGAGTTATTGGACTCCTCAATTATCCAGAGATTTTTCTAAGACTTAAATTAAATACAAGTTCTAAATTTCAATTATGTAGAGGTTTTGTACACTAGATGTTTCCTTCACAGAAGAAAAAAACTGGCTTGATTCCCCAACTGAAATCATTACCAAAAAAGAAAAAAAAAGTGGAGGTCAGAAGGGCTTAGAAAATGTCCATCTCTGACCCAGAACAGAGGAGTCAGGATCCTCAACTCAGAATAAATAAACCAGAGGAATCAGCATTCTGATTCAGACCAGAAAGGTCAGGTCTAATTAAGGTAGATCTCTGACTCAGAATGAATAAAGCAGAGGAGTTGGTGTCTATAAATTGAGACTTTAATTGAGCAGGACCATGACATGGCAAGAACTGTCATACCAGAGTGCCAAATACCCATTATTAGGTGGAGGGCTTTTAAAGCAAAAATCACAAAAGGGAGGGGGAGAGGGGAACATCTGAAGCATGAGCAGGGTGAATGACATCCCAGGATTAAGTGCAAAATGATTGGTTACAGAGTTGAGGCTCAGGGACCAAAAGGATTGGTTAGAAGTTTGGTAATTGGGTGCTAGTAACAAATCCCTATTTCCCATAGGATTTAAGAAAATATCATTTTTGGAGTTCAGGTTCAAGAGAATGTCCTTTATTGGATAACAAACCAAATATCCTTGAAGGATAGTTTGGAAGCTAAAGATAATAGACCCAACAACTCCAATTCATTCTCAGGCAGTCCTCCAAGGCCACACAAATTATTAGCAGAAGAGTCAGATTTCTAAACTTAACCTATTACAGACCAGCTGAATTTTGAACTAAGTTCAGAAATAATCATGACATCAGCAATTATAGGAAGCAGGCAAGAACAAAACTTGCCTTCTAATCTCAGGCCTGTGATTGATCAATTTAAAACTTCTTCTAAAAATAGTTCTGCTAAAAGAGTAGCAGAATTAAATTTATTTTCACAAAAGGACATTTTAAAAAAAAGTTATTCAACTATATTCATTGAAATTCTAGTCTTCTAGTCTTTCTTCAAAGCATAAATGCTGTTTTTATTTCTAGAAACTAGATGACTTTCAATAGTATTAGTCTTTGAAATCACAAATTGGTAGATTTTTGGACAGCTCACAAATTTACTGACAAATTTTTATTATATAATATAATAATTATACTATATTATGTATACATAATGTGTATATATACATAATATAATGATTATAGTGTTTCTAAGTTATTACTTGTGATTATTGTTATACATAATATAATTAATTATTATAGTATTTCTAAGTTATTAATTGTATAACAGGGAGTCTAGGTGATATATAAACTAAGAGGCAAGGTATAGATAAAATATGACAAATATCTGATATTTAACAAGTCCATAGGACATATAAATCTCTTTCTCTCTATCTACCTATGAATCAAATTTTCAGGGATGTTCTGTTTGGCAAACTGGTTGCATCCATCACTTGATTTTAGCTTTAAAGATTGAGATATTTCATTTAGTTTTTTTTTTTTTAATTTCCAGTGAGTGAAAAGTAGATTTTGTAGTTCTATGGCATTTGCTGACTAAGAATGTGACATTTTCATGAGATCAGATAAGAAACCTGGATCCTCATCCAAGCTCTGCCACTAACTCCTTTTGTGACCTTAGACAATGTACTTCCCATTTTGGGGTTTCTGTTTCATTATATTTTTAATGATGGGTTTGGACTAGTTTGTCCCTAAGGTCTCTTCTAGCTCTCACATTCCATGAGCTCCGATCTATAATTACTGCCCTCTATTGCATAACCGTCTATCATTTTGCGATAAAATGACAACTTGTATCTCCCTAATAGATTTCCATTTGATCAGAAATAAACAAACCTGAATGTGGAATGACCTCCGAATTCAGAAAGACATTCAAGGGAAGGGTGCACTGAAACACCAGGAACAGTCAGAATGGTCTACTGAAATAGCCAATTACTAAAGCTTAGGGGGCTGTAGATGCATGGACGGCACTGCAGGCATGGATAGTGTCTCCCAAGGTCTTTCCTGCCCCAACCATTCCAGGCTCCAGCAGGCAAGTGGATGCCCTGGATCAATGGTGGGAAAGTGAGTATCTGGAGGCTCTGGTTTCCATAATGTTTCTAGACAGAAGGTCTCCTGTGGCTGCTGTCACTTGGGGATGGGGGAGAGGTGGGGAAGGGAGTCAGGACACATGGGTCAAAATGAAGGGGAGGGGGCTCAAAGTTTAACCAGGAGGGTCAAATTATAACTATGCCAAATCAGCAAACTTGGGAGTTTCAGTAAGTGGCTCTGAGAACACTAGGAATGAGGGGATTTGCTCAAGTCCCCCATGCCCCCATTCCCTGCTTTGGGCAATGAGAGACCAGATTGGGAGAATGGGACCATATACTCCTATGACTAAAGATGGAACCAGTACATACACTAATTTGGGAATCACCAATAGATAACTGTCATCAGTTTACATGGCAATGGAAGGTTTTGGGTTTGGGGTTTTTTTGGGGGGGTTTTTGGTTGTTGAGGTTTTTATTTTTTTTTGTTTGTTTTTAGAGTTTTATGACTTTTCAGGTACAGCGAAATCTTAGTTCAATCTAAGAACCTTTAATTCGAACTGAGAATCAGTAGGTTAAATGATTTGCTGAAGGTCATAGAGCCAGTTTGTGGTGGAGCTGAGATTAGGAATTCTCTCTCTATTCACCCACTCTTGATACTACATTATAGGTCTTGTGGAATGCTCTCTCATCTCACCCTCTCAAAGAGACAATTCTAATATGTCTTGCTCAGAATTTCAGGAAGGACAGTTCATAATTGAAGTATACGTATATTTATAAAGAATGTAAGTAGCTGAGCGCAGTGGGTAGAATCCTGAAATCAGAATCAGATTACCTGGGTAGGAATCCTCGTAGGAATCCTCAATCTGTTGCCTGACTATCTGCAAGACTTTGGGTAAATTAATTCTCACTTGTTCCCCCAGTTAACTAATTACTGTAATAAGGAAGCCGGTGAGCTAAACTCCTGATGGTCCTGCCTGTGTATTTATGGTGTAAGGATCCACAAATGTACACACATGAGAAATATTCCAACTGAATGGAATAACTTAAGATTTTTTTTCTTTGATTAGAATGGGTGCTCTACTATAAGGACTCATAAGAAACTGTCTATCCTCTACTCATGGTTTCATCAAATATAGACTTAGATGCTAGTATATCTAAGACACAATGGATAGAATGTTCGACTTGGAATCAAGATGACTTCCATTAAAAAACTGCCTTAGACCCTTACTATCTGTATGACTCTAAACATAGCACCTAACTTTTCTCTCAGTCCTGATTTCCTCATCTCTAAAATGTGAACAGCAGTAGTACTTACTGTATGGTGTTAGAGTTAGTATCATATGAAATAATATATCCATATCTACATGTATATAAATCAATTTACAAACCTCAGAGTGCTATATATATTTTAAAAATTATTATGATTTTGGCTAAGGACCAAAATCCACAGAACCTCAGTTTCTCTAGCTTAAAGTTGAGAGACCTTTGCTCAATTGGAAAAATAAATCAAGCTAATATTTCCCAGAAGTCTATGTGTCTTACTGTAAAGAGAAGACATTAATCAGCAGCAAGTATTCTGAAGGGTACCATGTTTAACAGGTGGTTTTACCAATGCTGATGGTTGGAATAGAGTCAGGAAGAAAGGGAATTCCTGCTGAGTCTAAATAGAGTTGAGAGAGGGAAGATTCACTATATAGATCATTATTGGAATGGGTTTCCTAAATCTAGACATTTCCAGAGAATCACCAGAGTCTTAAATCTGAGGTGAGAGATTTCCCAAAACTTTATCCTACCCATCCAGTAGTTCTCACTACCTGAGTATTATGATGGTCAGATGGCACTGGACTGTAACCTTTGTCTATGGAACCATTAATTCTAAAGGTTTCATGTCTCTCTCCCATTGAGCTGGAGAATATTACTTGAGGGGTGGGGTGAAAATTAGATAGCAGGCTCCCTGACCTCATTTAAGTGGATTATAATTATTTTTGCATGGAAGGTAAACAAGATTCTCTTTTGTTATTCACATCGTTTTATGTCTTAATTAGATGAATTTCCTATGGGATTAGTGACACTTATACCACTTACACGGTCTGGTAATACTGTTTGTAATAGTGGAGGCAAAGGCCAAGATTTACCTAATTGATTACATGCAAAAGCCACCTGGAACCTTGGGAAAAAATAGCAAAATGCTCGAGAATCAGGAGCTTCCTAGTTTTTTAAAGCCTCAGTAACTGCATTGTCCTCACTGGTTTCAAGGCTATTCCCCCCAACCCCCATATTTGTTCAAACTAAGACTATCTACTCTAGCAATATAGGGATCTGCTGAATATTTTTGTTTTTTAGAGGTCTGGGATATAGTGTATTGATCTCTTCAGAAGTAAATTGCTTATATTGGTGGCAATAAAATAAAGTGGTTAAACTGCTTATACTCTAGAGCTCTGGAATTCTATTTTATTCCTCCTGTAACATTTACATCATAAGTACATAGCAAAGTTTTTCCATGGCAAACTTTTGTCCCTTGCCACATATTTCATGTAACTATCATTCGTTGAGGGTCAGACTGCCAATGTTTGGTTTGTTTTTTTCATCCTGAAATGATGTTTTATACTGTGATAAAGTCACTTTAATGAGATTTTCCTGTTTGGAATGATACTATGCCATTGGACATACTGAAATGAAATTGTAAATGTACCATTATACATAACATGCCTCTTGGTTGGGTTGAATAGTTCCATTGTAGAAGCTCTTCTCTTACAAGTACAGCCCATCATTGAGGTCCAGTGAACAAATACCTATAGTATATCCTTCATTTGTATGCATTTTAGAATTGTCAACTTTACATCTTTCAACAAACCAAGAGTTTCATATAAAAAGAAAATTAAGAAAGTGATTTTATTAGAAACTGATCTGTTATCTATATTTAGGGTGGTGTGGTTAGACTTAGAGTGATATCGTAAGTAAATTGGAGGATCATGAAGGAATTTAACTGTCAGATCTATGAATAAGGGAAGACTTTATGTCTTCCTTCCCAAAAAAGAGGTGCGAAATAAAATGGATAATTTTGTTTACATGAAATGTAAAAGGGATTTACACACATAAAAAGGATGAAGCCAAAATTAGAAGAATAGGAGAAAGGGAGAGGGGTTACAGCAGATTTTCTGATAAAGACCTAATTCATCAAACATATAGGGAACTGAATGAAATGGTTAAAAATAAGAGACATTTCCCAGTTGATAAATGGTCAAGGATGTGATAGTCCATTTTTAGAAGAAGAAATTGAGGCTATCAGCATTAATATAAAAATGATCTAAATTACTATTAATTAGATAAATGCAAATTAAAACAACTCTGAGGTACCATATCACACCTAATAAATTGACTATCATGACAGGAAAGGAAAATGATTAATGCTGGATATGGAAAAATAGGGACACTAATGTGCTGTTGATGTTGTGAAATGACCCAACCATTCGGGAGAATTTGTAACTACACTCAAAGGACTATAAAATTGTGCATACTGTTTGTCCCAGCAATATGTCTACTAGGTCTATATCCTGAAGACATCAAATAAAATGGGGAAAAAGGACTCATATTAACAAAATTATTTGTAGTTCTTTTGGTGGTGGCAAAAATTGTAAATAAAGGGGATGCTGATAAATTGGGAAATGATTAAACAAGTTGTATTATTTGATGGTGATGGAATACTATTGTGCTATAAGAAAGGATGGGAAGAATAATATTAAGCAAAACCTGGGAAGGCTTCTATGAATTGATGAATAGTAAAATAAGAAGAATCAGGAGAAAAGTGTATACATTAACAACTGTATTTGTTGAATGTATGATCAATTGTGAAAGACTTAGTAGGTACTGACATAAAGAAACCAAGACAACTCCAAAGGATCCATCATGAAAAATGCTATCTACCTCCAGAGAAAGAGCTAAAGTTCAGTGCAGATTGATGCATATTTTTATCTTATTTTTTTTTAGCATGACTAATTGAGAAATTTGTTTTGCACAATTTCACTTGTATAATTTATATTTTGCTTGCCTTCTCAATGAGTAGGAGGAAAATGGAGAAGAAAGAGAATTTGGACACAAAATTTTTAAAATGTACATTAAAAGCATTATTTGGTCTATATCAGTAAAAGTAGAAAAGACCTACTTGTACAAAAATATTAATAGTTAACTCTTTTTGTGGTGGCAAATAATTAAAAATTGAAGGGATGTCCATCAATTGGGGAATGGCCAAACAAATTGTGGTACATGTGGGTGATGGAATACTATTGTGCTATATGAAATGATGAGCAAGATAATTTCAGAAAAAACTGGAATGATCTGCAGAAACTGATACAGAGTTAAATAAGCAGAACGATGAGGACATTGTACATAGTAACAGCAATATTGGTTGATGATTTTCTGTGAAAACTTGGCTACTCTCAGCAATGCAATGATATGGGACAATCCTGAAAGACTTATTAATGGAATGCTGTCCCACCTCCAGAGAAAGAACTGTTGGAGTACACATAAGTGTATTTAAGGTTTTAGTTTGAGGTTTTGGTTATGAGAAGTTTGCAGTTACAACAATGTTCAATATGGAATTGGTTTTGCATGAAAAAATAAAATATTTTTAAATGAATATTTAAATTAATGATTAAATTAACATTTATTCTCAACACTGCCTTGTTTATCTATGATTATCTTGTTTATCTGTTCTTGATTTTCTATTCTTTTCTGTTTATTTTAAGGGATTTTTATTTTTTGCTTTCTCTTCCTTTTTAAGTAAAGTAAAATTTTCCTTTTCTCTTTCTAGCCCTGCCCCATAATGATGAATATATAAATAGTGAATGGAAAAAATATCCAACTATTTTTATGTATGTAAATATATTTCAATGTTAGAAGAGGTAACAAATATGATCCATCAACAGTCTTTTGGAATCATCATAATAATATTCAACATTTACATAGTTCCATAAAATTTTCAAAGGGCTTTCCAAGTGATATTTTTGGATAGTTCTGTGAGTTAATTTCTCTTTTCATTTGCCATTCTGAAGATAAAGAAAAGAAAAGGAGACTGAAGGAAGTGATTGAAGTTTCCAGTGTTCAAGCTTTGATTCTCACTTTTTGAATATCCCAGTTTCCTTATTTTACATGATAGTAGTCATAATCAAATGTCTCCTGCTTCTTAGTTTACTCAGCACCTGATCATCCCAGTTCCTCAAGATTGCTCTGAATCTGTCCATGTTGTTATTTCTTTTGTCAGAGTAATAATCCATTCTATGTAACAGTAGGCTTTAAGAATAGAAATATCCCCTGGAATGATTTTGCAAATGATTCAAGGTGAACTTGCTGGAGGGAACTTGACCAAATCCCAGGGGATGTCTATAAGTTATCATGCTAAATAAATAGTTTCATTCCATAAATTGGAGCTAGGGTGACTTTCCAGAATACTCCTGAGGAGGAAGAGCTTAGCACAAGGGGAATTAGGCCAAAGAGGAGAGGCTTTAGATTTGACTGATGCCAATCCTTTTCCTTCCCTTATTTATTGACTGAAAGAAGACCTAGAGATTTAAAAAAAAAACCTTGAATTTTCTTCTTCCCTCTATACCCACTCCCACTTTTTTAGAAGAAATAGAATATTTATTATATAAAGGAAGTTATGAAATGTATATTTCCACATTAACCATACTGAAAAAAAGCAAGAAAAACAAAAAGAAATTGCATCAGTTTGTACTCAAGAGTTCTTTAGTTCTCTCATTGAAATGAATATTAGTGTTCATCATGAGTTCTTTAGAATAATCTCGTATCATTCCCTTTATCATACTACCTAAAGCTTTCATAGTTGTTCAATCTAACAGTATCCTATTACTCTGTACAATGTTCTTCTGGATCCTTTATCTTGAATTTTGCATCACTTCAAAGAAGTCTTCCCTGATATTCTGAAACCATCCCATTCATCATTTTTATAGCACAGTAGCATTCTATTTCATTGATATACCATAACTTGTTTTTCCATTCCTGTTCATAAGTATCCCTTCAGTTTCTAAGACTTTGCCAAAATGAGATCCTCTAAATATTTTTGTGTATATCTTTTACCTTTTTCTTTCATCTTCTTTTGGTATAGATCTAATAGTGTTATTGCTGAGTCAAAAGGTATGTAAAAGATAATAGCTTTTTAGGTATACTTCAAATTTTTTCTCCAGAATGTTTGGACCAGTTCCCAGTTCCATCAACTGTGCTGTGCATGAGTATACCTAATTTCCCAAATCCCCTCTAGCATTTGTCATTTCCCTTCTCTATCCTGTTAGCCAAACAGATGATTGTAAGTTAGTTGGTAGGTCAGAAATGTCTTAATTTACATTTCTTTAATTTGTGATTTAGAGTATTTTTTACATATATCCATTTATAGCTTTGATTTTTTTCCTCTGAGAATTTCCTACTCATAAACAATAACCATTAATCAACTAAAGAATAGGTCCTAATATATTTATTATATATGACTTAGTTCCCTTGTAAAAGTGAATTATTTATTCTCTTTGTCTACTTTGAATTAACACTTTTTCAACTCTTTCTTAGTACCCCTATTAGTACCTAGCTAACCATTAAGTAAAGAGAGCTCCACCCTGTTAACCTAATCAGTCAGAAATGTGTGAATCCCATGATAAAAAAGGTTTACACATTCAGAGGCCTAAAATAGAAATTAACACCTTCAGAGGAGAGAAGTGGGATTCCCCTTGGGCAGTGCTGAACAATTTGGAAGCTGTGATTGGCCCCTGTAAAGAGGGGAGGGGACAAGAAGCCATATAAAAAGCCCTGAATTTCTGGGGCTGGGGAGTTTGACTTCAAGAAGTAAGTCAGTTTCAAGAAGAAAATTGGCCTCAGGAGTCACCTTCAGCTCCAGGCATTGACTTGATCTGCCTCTTGGAGGGAACTTGAGTGAGTGGAGAGCGGACTTTCTCTTCCTATCTTCTGGAGAGTGTTTAATTCTGGTTGAAGGTCAACAAGTCCCGGCTGAGTTGAGCACCAGAGGAAGGTGCTATGTCATAGGCTAATGTCTTCTCTACCCTTTTGTATTTCTCTACTTTCACTCTTTCCACCTCTTTTGTAAATAAAAACTATTAAAGTCATTTCAATTTTGAGCAATAATACGTTGAATCAGCAATCACCATTATTATTTATAATTTTCATATATTTAGTCAAACCATTAATTTTTAATCCCTACAACCTATATATTTGGATTTGAGAGAGGGGTCTTCCTTGGACTAACTGAGGCAGCCTGGTGTGATTAGAGATCTTGATTTGAAGTTAGGATTCAAATTTTGTCTCAGACACTTACTAGGAATGTATTACTTACACAAGCCCTACTTATGAATATGTGGAAACTAAGTCTGAAGGGATTAGACTGGATCAGAGGTTCTAATGCTTGTGACCATCACTACCTCCTTGTCACCAAGGAGAATGTAAAACATTTCTGGTAACTGTGAACTTGGATTGGAAAGTAGATATTAGATAATTATTTTCATTAATTTTTATCTGAAATTAGTTTCCACATATGCAAAATGATGGAATTGAACTTAATGATTTCAAGAGTCTCTTCTAGCTCTACACCTATGGTCCTATGGACCTCTGAAGACCTTTTCTTCCCTGATATTCTGTGTCCATAAAATGTGGGTGATCTAAGGAGATATATCAGAATCCATTTCATAATCAAGGAGGAGAGGTAGGAGAGAAGGAGGAGAGGGTAGAATGAAAAAATTGTGAAGATTAAATTAAGCCCCCTGCCCATTTTTTAGATTTAATCGCCAAAAGGGTAAATATCCTACTTAATCTTTAAGTGGGGGAGGTCTGTGACCCATGTGTGTGATAGCGGGTGATGAATCAGAATCAAACTGAGTATCCCCTGGGCAGTCCTAAGCAAAGCTTTAGCTGTAATTGGTAGATGTAAAAGGGGAGGAAGGCACAGGAAGTGACACAAAAGAAGTGTCTTTAAAAAGGAGTTACAACTTCCTATGAGGACTTCTTCATTCTTCAGACTTGGAGAGTTCTTCAATTTTTGGAGCTGAGCCTGATGAAGAATGTGTGGACTGGACCTGACACCTTAGACTTGGTGAGACTGTCCTTGAACCTCTCCCTTTAGACTGACACATGATGAGTGAATAAGCTGACTCCTTTCCTGGATTTTCTGAAGAGACTAGCCTCAGGTGAGACCTATCCTCTTGAGAGAGGCTGCCAGCATCCCCATGCCCTTAGCTACAAGAGCCGAGGCCTCTCTAGCTAAGGACTTGACTCCTCTGCTTGTTTTTGAGCCAGGGGTCAGAGCAAAATACTTAGTGCTTAGGCTGGATATCTTACTCTATCTTCTCTCTCAATTTCTTACTTTCATTCTTTCTATATTTTGTAAATAAATTGTAAATAAATCTCTTTGGAGTTTCTTAAAACATTTCTGGAGACCCTGCTTTTGAATAATCCAGTCCAACCTTTTATGAAAATCCCTTTTCTTCCCCTTACAGTATAATACACAGTTTTGACAGAGACCATTGTGAGATATGAGGCTATGGAAGGACCCTTCCTTCAGAAAGTCTTCTATCCTGACTGTAGAGCATAGCCTCAAAAATAACAAAATGACAGATAATTTACACTTATTTAAATATTTTAACTAATTTACCATCCTTGTTGTAGTCTTCATGTTGGTTAAAAAATACAAATATATATATTTCAAAAGAAACTTGTTTATGTGATACCTGATAAATTGAAAAGACCCCTCTGCCTAGATGGAGAATTTCCTGAAGTTTAACACATTGAATCACTCACTGTCTGCTGAATTAAACTAAGTATACATTGATCTTTTGTTATTTGCCCAGCATTTGACATTTGCATTTCTATTGACAGGAGAAAGAAGCAAAAGTCCCTTGATAAGTATTTGAAATAAGAGAAATGTTGGCTCTGACACATACTGGACATTTAATATAAATGGTTATTGAATGAATGAATGGATACTAAATCAGAATGATGGTCCATCCTGACCTGCAGCTGGATGGCAATAAAGGAATTTAGCTTACTAATTTGTTAGAGATGAAAGGAGTCTTAGATGTCACCGAGGCAAAAGATTACATGAGTTTAGGTCTGGAATTGAGTGAAGCTTCTTCGTTTCCTGATCCATCAGGTCCAGGGATTCTTAACCATTTTTGTGCCTCACATACACAGACCCTATACCCATCCCTTTTCTCAGCCTTCATAGCAATCCAGAAAAACCTATTAGCCTTCTCTCAGATTAATGTTCTTGAATAATTGAAAGGTCTGCTCAATTTCAGAGAAAAATTAATGAAAATAATTATGTAATATCTACTTTCCAATCCAAGTTCACAGTTACCAGAAATGTTTTACATTCCTCTTAGGGACAAGAAGGTGGTGATGGTCACTAGCATTAGAACCTCTGATTCAGTCTAATCTCTTCGTTTCACAAAAGGGTACAACTGAATGTGCTTGTAAAGTCTTCCTTCCTTCCCTATCTTTCAGATAGTCTTTCTGATTCACCATGCATGGCTGTGTCATTTATGAATTTGCCCAAACACATTATGAATTCCATTATGTTGCTTTCCACTGTCTCCTGTTGGGGGACCTTTGCCATATGATTATTAATTTTTGTGCTAGGCTTTATGTCTTTGTGGCTTTCATTTCCATGCTTCAGAGCACGTTCCCTGTTGTGCAGTTTTGATGTCCATGCTTACATTATCCAAATCACAGAAACATGATACAAAGTGGGGATATAACCTACTCTGTGAGCTACAACCATAGCACAGCTCTCTCCCTCCCCAACCATGTAAGTCCTTGGCCTTGACTGTAGAAGGAAAGACCTCTTTCATTAATTGTAAAGCACTTTGTATCTTCTCTGCCTTTGCCTTTACTAGACAAAAGATCACTAAGTTGTGATTATTCCACTGTCATCATGCAGTCAGCCAGTCTCCTTCAATATTTTTGCATACCTTTCTCCTGTTTCAAGAAAAATAGCATTTGTTGTCTTTTTGTGAAAAGTTTCAATGGAAAACATAAAAAGAGTAAGCTCAGAAATGGGTAGGAACACCAATAAAAGTTTATGAAATTATTTTTATAATATCTAGTGTTTATTAAATGCTTTGAAGTTTGTACAATATTATATATATGTTTATATATATATATATATTTCATTTCATCTTTACAAAAGGTAGCATTATTTCATATGGTATTATTTTATAGATGAGGAAACTGAGGCATATGGAGGTGGTATCTTGCCTTGATTTATACAACTGGTAAGTATCTGAAGTGAGATTATTATTCAGATCTTCCAGAAGCTAAATCTAACACTTTACCTAGGAAAGAACCAACCTGACCACTCATTAGTCACATCTTTTGTTCATTATATTTGTTCCTATTTTTGTTCCTTATTCTTTACTTAACAATGTTCTAAAATTAATTACACTAAAATATTAAATGCAAAAATAACACCAAGAATAACAATATAGAAACTTAGGCTTGCGAAACACTACATATTTGTACATATGCATTTGTATGTGAATATATTTGTGTATATAATGTATATATACACATGTATTTATACACATGAAGATATATGAGCACATTTACATTGACTTTACTTACATGAAGACACAAGTATATATATGTGTGTATGTATGCATGCATATATGTATATACTGTTTCATGACTACGTCTATAATTCACTAATATTGCTCAGAGAAGCTGATCTTAGGAATCCATGCTCCATCATGGAGAATGTGTTTGCAAACTGGAATAATAAAAATTCCAAATGAGATAAATCATCTCATTCGAGATTTGTCATCTCATCTAAATATTTATTTACTCCTTCAACACAGTGTACAGCCCATCTACACCTTATTCCATGAAGTTCTTCTTTATTTACACCCACATATTTTCCATAGAAAATATGCTTTTCCCTCCCACGCCCTTCTTTGATGCCATTTCCCTCCTCTTTTCCTTTTTAGGGTATGTTGTAGGGGAATCTATAGCTATGAGTTGGATTAGATGGCCCCCGATCCCTGCCAACTCCGATCCTATTAATCTCTGATAATACTCACTTTTTTTATACCATCAATATTCTTGGGAAATGACATTCCTCAGAAAAGTCTGAAGGGTCTTGGCGCTGTTGGTCATTCTGTGTGAGTTGTCAATTGGATTAAGAGAATTCTGAAGGTAGAGTTATCACCCAAACTCCTTGAAGGAGAGATCAGAATTAATTGAGATTGTTTAATCAGATTATAGTTGCTCTCACCAAAAATAACAAGATCTAAACAGAGGCCAGAAGATTGATAATGGAAACTGAAACTCAGCCAGGGTCCTCAAAGGAAATTTTCCATTTGTAAGTAGGGGATATTAAAAGAAGACTGTTCTAGAAAAGGTGACAAGCAAATGAAAAGGGAAAAAAAGAAAAGAAGGAAATAATTCTTCATGGATTTAGATCTGGAACAAACTCTAGACATTATCTAGGACAAGTACCTCCCCTTTGCAAAACAAGAAATCAAGGACCAGTGAAGTTCACAGGTTTTCCTGAGACCAAAGAAATACCTAGTGATGAGAGTATTTGTAAGTTAATGGAGTACATTATCTGTCTTAAGCTTCATTGTTGCCTTGTGAGGAAAATCCTTTAGGGAGTTAGATTCTTATTTTTTGGATCAAGAAATTGAGGTTTAGCAGAAGTAAATGATTTGTCTAAGGTCACACAGCTAATGATAGAATTAGGATTTGAACATATTTCATTCCTGATGATCTCTGGGTCTCAAGGCCCAGAGATCTAGGTATATTGCACTGCTCCCAGGATCAATTTTTCTAACCAGACCATGAAAATTTTGCTAGAGGAAGTCAATGAAAAGGGCATCTAATGTATCGGGTAATTTTAAAATTCTCTGATAACTAAGAATATCATAATATTTGCTCTATAACAAAAATGAATAATATGGAAATAGATATCAAGTGGTAACATTTGTACAACCCAGTGGAATTGCTTGTTGGCTCCAGGAGGGGGGAAGGAAGAGGGGAGGGAAAGAAAACGAATCATGGAAATATGGGGAAATATTTTAAAGTAAAAATTAATTTCATAAGAATATTTTTTAAAATAATGTCATAATATTGAGAAAAAGACATGGGAGATGTTATTTTGTATTTCTGCCTGAAACCATATATCTTTGATTCAATGCCTAGAATTGTTTTGGGGATTTAGGATGAATTGATAAATTATGTGCATATGTGTAAGACAAGACAAACAGACTGACTGACAGAGGCAGAAGGACAGAAAGAAAAAATGAGAGAGAGAGAGAGAGAGAGAGAGAGAGAGAGAGAGAGAGAGAGAGAGAGAGAGAGAGAGAGAGAAACTGTGTCCATGGGGCTGACTGGGATGCTGATTGAGCTTGATTCACCTCCTCCTTCTCTTCCTTCTTTGTATACAGGAGATGTTTTAGGTTGAATATGAAGATGGACTTGAAAAGGCCTGATCACATACAGAGCAAGCCGCCTACAATTTTCAGTGGGCAAACAAGGATGAAAAACAATATCTATATCCAAAAATCTTGTACTCCTAATAGTCTAAGTATAACTAGTCAAGCTTCATACAATAAACCCAAAATGACATTGGAGGAAATGAATTTCTCACTATAAAAATGAGGAATAGCCAGCCTTCTAGTTTCTAGATGAAATTGAGAAGGAGAATAAATTTTCAAGCATCCTAGGTTGGCCACTTCCAGATTTCTTTAATGATTGAAAACATTATATATCCAGAATCCCAACGAGTCTCAGAGGTTGCTCAAAGGTCAAAAGATTGTGATATAACAGATAAAATTCTAGACTGTTCAAATCAGGAAGTATTGAGATGGACCACTGGATTTTATATATCTGTGTGAATATAAACCAATCTTTGTTTGATCATCTATAAAATGTCAATATATATTATATACATATATAGTCTATTTTTTTTCCCTTCACTGTCTGTCTTTTTCTGTCTGACTCTGTTTTAGTCTGTCTCTGTCTCTAGGTGTTTCTGTTTCTATCTCTTTTTGTGTTTCTGTCTGCCTCTGTCTCTGTCTCTTTTTCCATTTGTCTTCCTCTAATATATCTAGTTTACCATGCTAGGAATTCACATGCCAATCCATGCTAACTTGTCCTCAGTTCCATGTTGAGATGGCTGCTTCTTCTCTGAAAAAAAAAATACAAAAAACAAAACTGCAGGTAACTTTTCCTAATCCTTTATTGAAGCAAATATGTTCTCTGAGTTTTTGCATTCCCTGCTGTTAGAATAAATATAAATAAGTAAATTCACAATAGAAGAGGCTTGTTGTCCAGAAGAAAAGATGCTAGAAAAGTGAATATTTATGAAGTTATTCCAAAGCTCTATCATATAAACCTGAAACAATATTTCAAGACTATATACCTAATTAGAGATCCACTTATGGTGGCATATCTGAAATACAGTATTTCTTTTCTCTGTCTCTCTAGGTGTTTCTCTTTCTATTTCTGTGTCAGTCTTTATCTCTCTCTCTCTCTCTCTCTCTCTCTCTCTCTCTCTCTCTCTCTCTCTCTCTCTCTCTTTCTCTTCATCTTCCTATTGCTTCTCTCTCCACTGTCTCTCTGTTTTCTGTCTCACTGTTTATCTTCATGTCTCCATCTCATATTCTCAGAATAAAATTGTTTAGGTTCTAACTAACCACTTTGCTCATTGATCTTTCTTCATATTTCCTTCAATTCAGTTGATAGTCTCACTGCCTGGTCTTTCTGTTAATGACAATAACTACAGTAAAGAATGATGGATATTGATGAAAAATTTGATTTGCCAAGCAAAGCTGTCACTGGTATTTGAATTTCATGGAGGTCACCCCCCAGCAAGGCTAGAAAGATGATTAGGTGAATGTGGATGCTTCTTTCATTTTTGGGAAGATTTAATTTTGATTCTTCCTATTCCCTTTCTTGGGTTGCTGCTGCTTGTATTCACCTTCAATGTCCTTCACTGACCTGTGTTTTCTCGAATGCTATTTTGTTCCTTCACCTTTCCTTCTCTGTTCTTACACAATTTGGAATCAGTGTCTAAAATGTACCCTGCTTCTTCTTATTCAACAATTCAACAAGACTTATTTGGCACTTACAAATTCCCAGAAGAGTTACCAATGACAATATACTTTGTTATTGTTTTTCAGTTATTTTATTTATGTCTGACACTTTGTGAACCCATTTAGCAGTTTCTTGTCCAAGATACTGTACTGGTTTACCATTTCCTTCTCTAGCTCATTTTACAGATGAGTGCTTTGAGGCAGAGGTAAATGACTTGTCCACATTCACACAGATATGGAGTATTTGAGGCCAGATTTGAACTCAAGGAGAGGAGTCTTCCTGACTCCAGTCCTGGACCTCTATCCACTGTCCCATCTAGCTTCTCTAATGACAATATACATATACATATGAGTAAAGAGTCATACATCCAGGAAAGGAAACAAAGCCCCTGTTTTAAGGAGGAAGGATAACAGAACAGCCCCATGTTCACTAGCATCCATATCTCAACAAATCTAATAATGAAAAGCAGTCATGGAAGTAGATCAATAGACAGATGGTTAAAAAAGGACATGGATAAAACATACACAAAGGTATAATCATTAGGTTCCAAACTATACCAGTAGAGGGAAGACATACTACCATGAGATCCCAGATCCCTTTTTGGAAATAGCCTCTACCAAGGTTCTAGGATTCAAAGCTAAAATCAGATACAACCCTTCCTCACTGCCTTTAGGGAACTTGAAGGATAATAACAGTGGTGAAACATGGCAACCAATGACTGTAATGTGAACTAGAATAGTCTAAACCCAATAGAAAGCCACAAAGGATGGGTTGGGAGAAGATATAAGAAGGAAGATTGTCATCAAAATGTCTTTTAGCTCTAAAGCTAGTCTCTTGTGAGTCTAAGACCATTTCAAACACAGGGGAATAGTATTGATTTGATAGAGGAAATGGAAGATGAATTGGGATTTAGATACTAATCAATAAAAATATACATTAAATATCTACTATGTTGAAATAAATGATGAAACCATAAATAAATCAGAGAGCATGGAATAGTTTACCTGTCAGATATATGGATAAGAAAAGAATTTGTGTCCAAACAAAATATAAAGAACATGTCAAGATATGAAATATGCTACTTTGACATCATTAAATTAAGAATTTTTTTGCACGAACAAAACCAAAGCCACCAAGATAGTAAAACAAGAAACGAGGGGAAAATGTATCAAATGTTTCTGACAAAGGCTTCATTTTTCCAATCTATAGAGAATTGAGTCAATTTTATAAGCGTTCTTCAACTGACAAATGGTCAAAGAATATGAACAGGCAATTTTTGTATGATGAAATTAAGATGTGTCTTTAGTCATATCAACAAATGATTCAAATCACTATTAATTTGAAAAATGAAATTGAAAACAACTTAGAGGTACCACCTCAAGCTGATCAGACTAGCTAATAGGGCAAAAAGGATGATAAAATTGGAGGGGATGTGGAAAAAGTGAGATGCTAATGCTCTGTTGGTAGAACTGTGAACTGAAGCAATCATTCTGGAGAAAAATCTGGAAGCAAGGACAAAGCCCATAATACTCCATACCCTTTGACCCAGCAATATTATTACTAGGTCTGTATCCCAAAGAGATCAAAGACAAAAAGAAAGGACCTACTGCTACAAACACAATAATAGCAGTTCTTTTTGTGGTAGTCAAGAACTGGAAACTGGAGGAATATCCATCAATTGGGGAATAGCTGGACAAGTTGTGGTATAATACTTTTATACCCTAAGAAATGACGCAGAAGACAATCCCAAATTTAAAAGTAAAACAAAAACTTGGAAAATCTTAAGTGAGTAGAACCAGGAGAACACTGTACACAGAAACAGCAATAAAATCCTATGATCAGTTGTGAAATACTTTACTATTATCAGCAATGCAAGGATTCAAGACAATTCCAGGGAACTCATGACAATAAAGACTATCTACTGCTATAGAAGGAACTGATGGAGTCTGAGTATAGATAGAATCATACCATTCTTCACTTTATTTACTTCATGAATTTTTCTCTACTAGAAATGATGTCTTCTTACACAATGTGTTTAACTTAGAAATACATATTTTATGATAATACCCATAAAATGTATACCATATTGCCTGCCATCTTGGAGACGTGGGAAAAATGGGAGTTAGTGAAAGAACATGGAATGGAAAATATCAGGAAAATGATTATTGAGCATCGTACCAACATGTAATCTGGAAAAAGAATTAGAAATTTTAAGACTAATATATTTTAGGCATTGTCTAGAGGACTGAGGATAGAAAAATGAGAACAAAGACCATCCCTTCCCTTAATGGGTTTACATTCTACTATAGAAGATATAAAATTATTTAAGTGTGAATAAGGGATCATTGGTGACTGAGGTGGGTCAGGAGAAGACACTGATGTTCCTTGAGTCAAAATTGAATGGCCGTTGGGGATATAAGACAAAAGTGAAGATGGAGAGAAGAGGAGGTTTTCACCAGACTAAGATATGGAGAAGTGGAGATGGCTTGGACATCTAAGTGATGATCTAAAAGTTTGGCAGATAAAAGGATTAAGGAAGGGAAATGTAAGGCAGACCCTGTCGATGGAGAAGGAAGGAAGGATAAGACATAGAAGATATGACATAGAAGGTAGGCTTAAGACATATTTTGCAGACTAAGGAGGTTATACAAAACTTGGTAAAGAATGAGAAACAGTAAAGGTCTCCCAACAAGAGAAAAATGGAAGTAGAATGCTGAATTGCAAAGATTATGTAGGTAACAACCAATACATTGGACATCAGAGATTTGAGAAGAACAGAACCCCATTAATGATATTCTTTCGACTTGTGTGATCTTGGACTTTGGCTTCTTCATTCATTAAGTCAGGGATTTGGACTAGACTGCCTCTGATGGCCCCTTGGAGCTCAATCTTGATGATTTTATGATCCCTCTTAGAACTAGGGACAGGAATTTCCTTCTTGTCTCACCCAGAACTTACACCTTCATCTCTCCAAAAGCCTGGTTTTCATTAATGGATATCTCCCATCATTGTTTTCTGCACATGCTTTATTCAAAGGGTTCAATTTATAGGCACCCTCCTAAGTTGCAACTTACTTGCACTGTATTTAAACACTGTAATGGGATGTGGAATGTATCTGCAGCCTGTGCTCATTTATACTGCTTTGACACTAATTACATTTTCTGTGTCAACAAATCTGCATGAGGCACAGAGCTGCTCCTTTGAGCTGTCTTTCATGGAGGTTAAATATAATATGATGCAATTCAAATGGGGCATCGTCATCTGTAAGCAAATACAATGTGGCAAACACACCACCTAGGGCCATTTTTCATTTGTGACCCAAGCCTCCCAACCCACTCTGCAGTCAATGCCACTTCTGATTACTGTTTGTAGAAGTGGAAAACACAAGGCAGACATGCTCACTACTAGGGATCTACCAGGAAAGGAAGCTTCACAATTGTGCTCATAATTCTTTTGCTGTGTCACTGGCTTCTTTTTCTGTTTTGATTCTAATCCCATTTACTGACACTCTCATCCTTTTTTTAGACACAGTTAACCATGATAGAATAGAGCAAAGTGATCAGAACTTGCCAAAACTGAGTAAACAGACTGGATCATTAAAAAAAAAAACAAACAAAAAATAACAACAGAAAATGGCATCTTAGAGGCCAAACTCCTTTTGATACAGATGAGAAAACTGAGTTTCAGGGAAGGGTTAAGTGACTGATTTCTTAATGTCATCCATGGCAGATGTGGCATTAGATTGAATGTTAGAGGTCAACCAATCTAATCCCCTAATTTTACAGAGGAGGAAACTGAGGCTGGTTGCATGAATTACCAAAGACCATAAATGTGAGAAACACCATTTAGGTGCCTAGTATACTTTACTCTTTCCACAATGTTTCAGCATGTCTCTCTAATATTGTTTTTCTCTGCCTCTCAAAATGTGGAACAGTATAAAAGCAGGCTGAAGTAATAATAATATTAATAAATATATATACATATGTTAGATCAACTATTGGTCTTTAATCATGATATGTAAGGGGGGTTTGGAATACTGAGGTTACTTGACCTATTCATGGATATAGGTCAAAAGCATGTCTCAGAACCATGTCTTCTTGGTTACTGTGTTGGTCATATATTCATTAAGGGTGACTTCCTAATGCAAAAGTAATAAACAATTGTAAATCTATAAAATTTTATAAATATAAATTTAAAATTACATGCATGTAATGTATATTTATTTGGACATATACATATATTTATATAAATAATATATTTATATATATTACATTATTATATGTATATATATATTTAGAATAGGTAGAGCAGGACATCTCAATGAAAGCCTTTGAGTCAGGAAGACCCAGATTCAAATCTGTCTCTGACACTTGCTATCTGACTTTATAAATCACTTTGCTAAACCCCTCTCGGATTTGTTCATGGGCAAGAATGGAGACAGTTTTCTCATTAGGTTTATCCTATATTAATTAAATTACAATACCAGACCATAAAAATATAATTGTTCATGTCCAATTATTTATATTGCAAATGTATGATTCACTCTTAAATATTATACTTACTCCCTTATCATATTTGATCTTTGCAGCAATCCCCTCACTTAGGCACTATAGGAATTATTATTTCTACTTTAAAGGCAAGAAAATGGTGGCTCATAGGACTAACGTGATCCTGCTCTGGTCATACAGCCTATTAGTATCCCAGGTGGAATTGGACTCAGGTCTTACTGACTCATACTATTCTCTAATGATATTGATGTTTCAAATATTCCATGTACATATTAAAGAAACTTAATACATTTCCACATAAACACAAACCATTTCTTGGAACTGCATTTTAATGCAGTCATCCTTTATAGATATTCACTGCTTTGTCCCACAATAGAATTATCTTGTAACTGAATTTACGTGTATGCCATATGTGTAAAAATAGTATATTGTGGTAACATCATTTTTATGTCCTTGACTGAGACTTTGAAAAAATCCAATTGATGCTATTAATCATTGAAAGGGAGAATAGCATAGCATGGCTTTAAAAACTTAAGGAAATAACTTCCTAAATTCTGTATTTCACAGAAATGTGTCAGAGCATCTTGCTTGGCTCAGCTAATTCTTTTGGAGATAAGAACAAGCTTAGAACTTTTTCTCCCTTGTTTGTCTAGGCAAATACTTTAGGAGTACGTTTAAAGATAAGATTCCTTCAAACATTTTACTTTTTATACTTAAAATAGTTCAACTGTATAATTGTTGCCATAAGGACTAATTTTGAACTCTGACAGAATGCTGATTCCAAAATTATAGATCCTGGCACTTTGTGCATATGATAGGGATGTGGTATTAAAGAATGAGATGGCTTGTGAGACATGGAAGGAAGTTCTTTGAGCAAGGCCAGATTTATGAATAGGCAGAAATGGTGCTAATCTAGTTCAATGTGGGGTTTTGAGAGCTGCTCGTTAAACTTTCACTGTGTTAAATTTCACTATGCCTCTGACTTTGTCAAACACTACAACAGATCTTGATTTATCGTTTCATTGGTTATGTAGAATTATGATAGTGATATAAATATTAATAATGATGATTAAATGTAAAAACGTGTTGTGATTTTTTTGGAGACCTAGCTGGTATTTACCAAAATTTGAATATCTGTTTTGTATAGTCTTTTAAAGTGTGTTATATTTTTACAGTATTTTTTCTTTCCTTTAAATTTGTGCTATTCATCGTCCTTTATGAACTTCTTTCACTTCTTTTCTGTGTATTTACATCCAATAACATGAGACTCCTTTTAAGATGCCAAAGACTGACAACAATTGTTTCTGGAAATAAATGATTCAATAAATAATTGTTCATATCCAATTATTTATATTGAAAATGTTTGATTCACAATTAAATATTACATTTTAATCATTTTATCATATTTGATTTTTGTAACATTCCTTTTAATTAGGCACTTTGGGGTGTATAATTAGAATTTGCTCCCCAGGATTCTAAATCCCAGCTTTCCATGTTTCTTCTCACTTTACATGCTAATGTAGGAAGGATATATTTTGAGTGTAGCTATACCCTCTCACTCTCTTTTTCCTGGTAATGCGGTTATGGTGGTTGGGTGAGTGCCAGGCAGGAGAATTTTACTCATGTGAGTTTACTCAGGCTTTTACTTTTGTTCTTGTATTTCTTCTACTTCAAGTGATTATTAATAAATTTTTAAAAATATAATACTTGGTGTTAATGGATTTTTATTTAACAAGGGATTATTATTTCTACTTTAAAGACAAGAAAACCATGGCTTATAGTCCCAAAGTGATCCTGGTCTGGCCAAACAGTTAGTAAGTACCTCAGGTGCAGTTGAACTCGGGTTTTACGGGCTGGTAATATTCTCCAATAATAATGCTGCTTTCAAAGTTTTAAATACAATTAAAATTTTTTAAAGTTTAAAAAAAATAATAGTGAATTGGAAATATAATTGGGAAAATGGCTATTTGATGGGGATCAAGTATATTCTGTCTGTGAAATGGGAAGGAGAGGAGACAAAACTAGAGGCAGGGGAGCAGAATTCACATGCATTAGAGCTTTTTATCAGTTTGTCTACTGTTTTGGAATGTCTAATTTTCAGTTGGTATTTGGTTCTTTTTCAGTTGGGTCCAACTCTTTAATACCTCTTCTGGGGTTTTCTTGGCAAAGATACTAGACTGGTTTGCTATTTATTTCTCAAGATCATTTAACAGATGAGGAAACAGAGGCAAGCAGGGTTAAATAACTTCCCTTGAGTCATATAACTTATAAATATAAAGTTAAATTTGAACTCAGGAAGATTAAGCCTTCCTGATTCCAGACCAGTTATGCAATCTAGTGCTCTAACTGCCCTAAACATTAATTTACATTTATAAATTTTTCATCCTGAAAGATTCATTAGAAAATCAAACCAGATATAGTACTTTATTCATTAACAGCAAACAAATGCAGAAAATGAAACATTGTATTTTCTTTGGACTATTCTAATGTTTCTTTTGATTATATAATTCCTTTCAGTCTTTTTCTTTTATATATGAGACAATTTAGGATGAAGAAACTGGAATATATATGTTTCTACAAATAAAAAGACTTTTCAATGACCAAAATGTATAAAATATTGTGGCTTTTGTAGATGAAAAATTTAATCCTAAAAATCATTATAAATCATTTAATTTTTAAAAAATTCTAATATATAAATATATATGAAAATGAGCTGTACTATAAATATAAAAACACATATTACTTAGTGAACACTGTAGAATACCTTGATCATGTATAATTTGATCTTTTATAGAGCCACAGTAAGAATATTTATTTTAAACTGAAAAAAAATCCAGTGTAAAAACAATTTCAAAGACTCAAGCTGATACAGGACAGTGTCTCATACTTTAGAATTGTAAGGGAATATAGTATCACTTCATTTGCATGTAAGTGTTTTATGACCAAAAATGATTTAAAAAAGATCAATCATGCAAACATTGGTGACTGATAGAAGATACAAAAAAATGGTAAATTGAGAGTGGGAACATACTGAATTGTGGTTATTTTTTAAACAAAAATAAAGTTGCTTAGAGTTATGATTGAGTCTCATTAAAGTCATTTGACATTTTGGAATAACTGGAAACTAGAGATTGAGAAAAAATATTTAAAATACAGTCAAGATCAGTGGAAGTGAGAAAGGCCTGAAAATACTATGACTTTTAGACATTTTAAACTGATAGAAAGCTGGAACCAAGTCATTGTTTTTTTACAAGTGAATTTAATTTACTGTTTAAGAGATTCAATAACAGCTATTATCTTTCAGGAGTACCTGGTATTGAAAAGAAGTGAAGCCTTTTATTGAAGATGTTGCTTTTTGCTGCCAACTTCTGTTCAAAAAGTAAAAGCAGGGATAGAGATAGTTGTAATTGTTCTTTATGATCTGCTGGGGCCAAGTTGCTGGGGGCTCATGACTGCCTGGAAAACTCAGTATCCAAGTTGCTGAATAATGAACTAGGCTAGTCTGTTTAACTTAGAAATATCCAGTTTGATGATCTTTGCAGTTACTAGGATTAAAGAGAACTACATTTTCCCAGTAAGAGGAAACATCTTCTGAATTCCCTTATGACTCGTTTTTGTTTGGTTTGTTTGGTTTTGCTTATTTTTAATGGAAAGTTTGTAAATTCTATTCCCTAATAGATACCAGGGAATTTAGCCAGAGACAGGTGGTGAGAATCAACAAAAAATGAGTGAAGACATATTTTGAAAAATGCTCACTATCTCCAGAGATAGCTGATGAATTCTAAGCAAAGAAAGAAGAAAGGAAGGAAGGAAAGAAGAAGAAGCAGAAGCAGAAGCAGAAGCAGAAGCAGAAGCAGAAGAAGAAGCAGAAGCAGAAGAAGAAGCAGAAGCAGAAGCAGAAGCAGAAGAAGAAGCAGAAGAAGAAGAAGAAGAAGAAGAAGAAGAAGAAGAAGAAGAAGAAGAAGAAGAAGAAGAAGAAGAAGAAGAAGAAGAAGAAGAAGAAGAAGAAAGGAGGAAGGAGAAAGGAGAAAGGAGAAAGGAGAAAGAGGAAGAGGAGGAGGAAGGGGAAAAGGAGGACTAAAATATTTGTTATAAATATAAGTATATTTAAAATATATATTATATAATAATTAAGATATATATCATTCAGAAGAGGTTTATTGATTTATTTTTATTTGGTAGGTTTTGATTGAGTGGTAAGTGGTGGTGTGAGGTTTATTTTTTTTAAGTGGGTAAGTCATGTGAGAAATCCATCTAAGCAATGAAATTCAATAGTTTTGTTAATAATAATTTTAATTCATTTATTATAGACATTAACAAAAGATCAAGTATTCAGAAATATGCAGTATGTAGGCACTGTTTGTTCCCTTGAAGAAAAAAAACTGGGATCCTGATTTAGTAACCTCCTTTTGTACAAATAAGTCCTTTTTTTATGAACAACAATAAGTAATCTCTCTAGACAGCAATCTGCATCTGTGGTTTTGCTAGAGAGAAAATTATGGAACTTGGTTCCTTGACTTATAGCAGAATGACTTCAGAGAAAATCTATAAGACAGAGAGCTGGAAAACTAACTTCATAAGAATCATTTATTTATTTATTTTCTTACTCCCTGTTATCTCACATTTACTTGCTTCTTCCCACCTCTCTTCTCACTTTTTCAAATGTTCTAAATGAAAGACATTATGATAAAAATGAAGTATTCCTGTTGCTCTGTTTGTTTGTTTTTTTTTAACATGTTCTATCTTATTTTTAAGGTGCCTTTGATGGATCAACTGAATAAAGCATCTGCCAATAGGTGGTGCAGTGGGTAGAATCCTGGACCTGGAATCAAGAAGACTTGAGTTTAACTGTAAGCTCAGACATCTACTTTGTCCCTTAGAAAGTCATTTGAGCTCTTCCTGCTTTAGTTTCCTCATTTGCAAAATGGTGATAATGAAAGTGTCTGATTCTCAAGGTTATTATGAAAAAAATATATACTATTTCATATGTTCTTTGTATGCCTTAAAGTACTATCTATTATTATTATTAATTATTATAATGACAAAACAATAACAACAGGATATTCACTCTAATAAAATAATTCAGGACTATGTTTCTAGTGGAATCTCACTTTTAATATAACTTGACTTGAAATATCCTCTCAGACTAGGTGAACTTAATTGGGTTAGAGGAAAGTGAAAAGACAAAGGAGGTTCTATGATCCCAAAGAACTAGTCAAGGTCAGAATTCCTATTTGTAAAAATTGTCTAAATTCTAACACTAGAATATTTCTCATGGCTGATGATAAGAAAGAAGAGATAGATGGTCACAAGATAGAGCTTGGAGGGGGTGGGATAGTAGCCAATAGAAAGAACGCCCTCATCTAAGAGATCTGAGATCCCAAGGTAATAGATTTAAAAGGGGAAGAGACATTAAAAGCCATCTAGTCTAAAGACCTCATATTTTGATATGAGGAACCTTAAGCCCAGAAAGGAAAAACACCTTTCCTCACATCACACAGTGGCAAGGCTTGGGATTTGGTCCCATGCCATGTGACTCCAAATTCAGCATCATTATCAATGCACCAGAGATCTTTTGAAAAAGCATAGAATCATATGCATATTAATCATGTTTCAGGCCATTTGTTCCAGAAAAAAAATATGAACTTTCTTTTTTTATTTTCTAAAACTCATAAGCCCTTATCTATAAATATGACATTAGATGGTCCATATCTAAAGACCAGATGAATTTACAAGTGAGTTCAAACAATATTAAACTATTTAAATATAGTAACCATACATAAGCTATTTATAATGATAGCTAACAATTTATATAGCACTTAGTTTGTGCCAGACAATGTGCTAAGTACTTTATAATTACTATCTCATTTCTCCCCTATAAGGAACCTGGGAAGTGGGTGCTATTTTTATCCCCATTTTACAAATAAGGAAGAAGATAGGTGTTAAATGACTTGCCAAAGTCTCACTAGTTAAAAACAATGACAACAATAACAAAAACAAATTAAAAAAGAGAATCAATAGAACAAAAGAGTACATCATATCATAACATTGAGGAAATTTAAAGATATAATACTTGGGAAAGATTCTTATTTTATAATAAACTCTGAGAAATTGGAAAATTGCATGGAAACATTTGTTTACATGAGGTTCTTATACCAAAACACAATGAAATCCAAAAATATACCACATGTAAATATCAAAGACCATACCATAAAAATTTTAGAAGACAAAAGAATTATATGTATATTGTACAACTATGACAAGGAGAATAACTCATAATAAAGCAAAGAATAATGGAAAATTTAAATGATATAAAATGGAAAATCCCACTATATAGAATTGAAAAGCTTATTACAGTACAGCAATAGAAGTAAAATAATTATTTGAGGAAAAAGAATAAACTAAAACCTAAATAAAATGCAAGTAAGTTTCTCTGATAAAGTTATGATATTTGTAATATATGAACTATTAATATTAATATACATTTGAGAGATTCCTCAGTAACTAAGGATGCAAATAACAAAAATGACTAAAAATTGTTGTTCAGTTGTTTTTATTTATGTCTGATTTTTTATGACCCCATTTGGGTTTTCTTGGCAAAGATATTAGAATGGTTTGCCATTTCCTTCTCCAACTCATTTTACAGATGAGGAAACTAAGACAAACAGGGTAAAGTGACTTGCCCAGGGTCATACAAACTAGTAAGTGTCTGATTGTTCAATCAGTGCTGTAAAATTAAAAGAGATGACCACATTAACCTCATGCATTAGAAATAGTTTGATTACAGTTGGGACAGGCAAATGTTAACCAAACAACTGACACACATGCTGAAATCTATTTTTGGATTCAGCCTTTAAAGCCCTTTCATGAAAGAAAGAATTTGGTTGTACCTCTGATTTAAATGAGTTAGGGAAATTGCTTGCTTATATAAGGAAGTTCCTTCTACCTGCATAGGACTTTCAATACAACTCCCAATCTTCTAGGTTTGAAAAGTGCACTAAGGAGCCAAATGACTTTACACAATATGATAGCCAATATGCATTAGTGACCTGTCTTGAGTCCAAGTCTCTTAGCTCCAAAGCTACCTATCTTTTCCCTTCTCAAACACACAGAATGAACAAAAACACGTTTATTTAACACAGAAAATGAATTTCTAGTAGCTATTCTTCTACCTCCCTTTGAATACACTGGCTACATTTAAATCTAACTCCTCAATTTGCACTGACTTCAGAAGGATTTTTGCCCTTATCTCTGTAAGACATGAAACCCATCAGAAAATAAGTGTCCTATTGTAAAAAGGAGAATGAATCAACCAATGGATGAGGTGCTCTAATATTGGTGCAAATTTATTGAAGCTACTAGAGTAAGGGAGAAAATGATCAGGTTTAAAACCACCATAGCATAAAACATCAAAGGAAAGAAGGGAATATGAGTAAAGGGGTTAAGCCCAGAAGCCACTTGGTTTTCTTGGACCAAGATAGGAGAAAGCATACCATCAATTCTCTTTCTGTAAAATCAAATCGAGTAGATTCTGATTGTTAGTTACCACATTTATAATGGCTGGAGAGCTTTCTAGTTATGTACTTACCAGTTTTAGGAAAAGAACAAAGAATAGAAGAAATAGAAAAAATGAGTTTATGATAGTGGGCCCATCTGGACTGATGTTTCTTTAGCAATAGTGTATCAAGATTTTAGCAATGCATTTGATAAAGTATTTCATAATATTCTTATGAGAAGATGAGAGATATAAGCAAGATAGCAATATGATTAGACAGCTTTAGAATTGGTTGAATGGCATATATCAGGAGTAGCTATTCAATGTCTGTTTTGCAGGAGGTTTCTACTGGAATACCTTAGGAATCATTGAAGCCTGAAAAATACCTCTAATATTTTCAATAATGATTACAATAAAAAGCTTGGAAGGTAAACTCATTGAAGAATTATTTTAGCAATAATATGACATAAGTGGTTGATGTTAAATTCACAAAAATTTCAAATGATATGAAACTTGGAGAAATTGGAAATACATGTGATAGGATAATTGAAATACAAAGATAACTTGACCTTTGAAATGAATGTAGGAAGATAAAATTAAATAGGGATTGATGTAAATTACTATACCTGTGTTCAAAAAATCTACTACACAGTTATAAAATAAGGACAATTATTATTTAAAAGTCACTTTTAAAAAGTGTTTAAAATGTAGTTTTTAAAAATTGGAATATTTTAAGTAGACCTCAATCAGAATGCAAATCAAAATTATGATGGGAGTAGCCTCAAAAGCTACTTTGATTTTGAATCTGTTGTGAAGTTTCAGCATTCTCAGACATTAAGATCTGGTAAGGAATGGGGGAAAAAAGGGGGAGAGTAATATCAGGAGTTGGAGGTTATTTCGGAAGCTCAGGTCATTGCCAAGAAAGTTCATCAACCATAGAAAAAACCATACCAATGGGAAGATCCCAAAGACTCAAGTCAAGAAAATGAGATACGTAATGAAATACATGATTTAAGCTAAGTCTAGAAATTTAAATTTAAATGATAAATGAGAAGAAGCTTTATGAGGAATCAAGGGTGACCCTTTTAGAGAAGAAACATGTGAGCTTTCAGAATTTGAAACTTTTCAAAGAGTGTATTTATATGGGTAGAAAGAAGGAGTACTCTTGCTATTTTTCTTAACTGAGGAAAAAATCAAAATATGTGTATAGGAAGGAAGGGGTAGCAGAGTGGACATTATGTGAACTTTGAGTTTCTCTGAATTGGACAAAGGTGGAGTGAATAGGTAAGGAGTTTCATGCTGAAATCCATCAAGACAAATAGGGAGGGCACAGCTAGATAGCACAGTGAATAGAAAGTCTGGCAAAGAGATGGGAGGTTCTGGGTTCTGGCCTCAGAAACCTCCAAACTATGTGACCCTGGGCATGTAACTTAACCCCCATTGCCTAAACCTTACTGCCTTTCTGTCTTGGAACCAATGCTTATTATCAATTCTAAGATAGAAGGTAAGGGTTGAATAAAAAGTTTAATAGGGAAATACAGATAGAGATTGAAATGGGTTGAGAGAGAATAATGGGCTGGAGTTGTTCCAAGCAATGCATACTTTCTGATATTGAGTGAGAAATTAAATTAAAAAAAATTTATAGGCAAAGACCTGAAAAGTAAGAGTGTGCCCTGCCCATCAAATGAATAATAACTGAAAAATGTCTTCCTGTAAATCTAGAATATTGTTATTGTGCTGTAAGAAATGCTGAAAGAACCAGAGATGATTGATTGGGGAGATTGCGATATAATTCCCAAGATTAAGGACAATCAATCTGTTGGTTTAGTGGAGGATGACTAGAGTGAGGAAATCCAGGAGGAGTTCAAGTGGGAGATGAGAAGGACTTGCACCAATGTAGGAGTTACACAAATAGAAAGGAGGGTAAACCTAGGGAAAGTTTGTGAAGAGAGAAAAAATATTATTTGGCTATTGGGGTGGGAGTGAATCAGAAAGAACTAAAAGATGAGATGTTGGTGCCCAGAAGAATGTTGATCCTCTTAACATAACTAGGAAAATTCAGAAGAAGGGAGGGTTTGGGAGCAAAGATAATGAGTTGTTTTAGACATGTTAAGTTCTTAGGTTTAGTGCACTGAGTGCTATTCTTGGCCTCAGGAAAACCTGAACTCAGTTCTAGTATCAGGTACTTACTAGCTGTGTGACCCCAGATAAGTTGCCCAACCTTTTTCTGCCTCCATTTCTTCATTAGTAAAATGGCTATAATTTCATCTAATTCACAGTTATTTGAGGTCAAAAGAGATAACCTGTGTAAAGAGCTTTGCAAAACTTTTTTTTATAAATTAAAATTATTGTTATCCTTACCATCATCTGAACTTAAGAATAGAAGAGTAGATTTGAAATGGGTTCTGTAAAGAATAGAAGAGAGAACAGATAAGAAATATGTCAAAGACTGCTTTGCTGAATTAAGAGCCCAATTGAAACTGTGCCTTATCTAAGATGCTTTCCTTGGGAGATATGGGCATTCTTCTTAGAGCAGTAGAAATCCCTAGAACTTGTTCTTCTCTGTTACTGTAGTTCAGATTTATATGGGGTAGTTTGTAAAGCATTTTACATTCATGTCTCATTTGATTTTCAAAATAAATTTTTGAGGTTGGCGCTACCTACTTTTTTACTTTAGAGATGAATATGCACAAACCAAAATACTCAGTTATTAGGGCAATGTAAATTGCATAGATGATAAACTATTTTTAGATCTATGAATTTTTAAGTCTTCTTTCTAGGTTCACAAAGCTTATAACAAGAGGAGCCCTTATACTTATCTTCTCCAAGCCAAGGGGCTCCTCCTTTCAGTCTATTGAACTCCAAGCAGCATAAGTAAATTCATGAATATTTTGTGAGTATAGAATTGTTTTGGTGAAGATTAAAATCAGCAAAACCTTAACCTTCTCTCCAAGCTCCTAGGCAGATAATAAGTAGGGTTTTGTTTTTTTTTGACGTTGATATGTCTTCCTCTTTCTTTTGAGAATCCTTTTGATTATGTAAATAAGAAAAGACTAGAGGTAAGGAAAATAAAGAATGAATTTAATTTTGGTAACACCAGGACTAAAACATTCTTTGACATGGGTTAAATGAATGAGCCTATCACTCAAGGTAACCCCATTTTCCCAGTGCAAATGGTACGTTTCTCTTTATTTAATTCTCATTTAAATTTTTGCCAAAGGAGAAGAGCTATCCCAATTTTGGGACTGATGTACATCCATGACAATGAAAGTAAAGCATAATCCTCAGAATTAGTAGTCCAAATCTGGGAAACAATATTGCTATGTACAGTACTTTGCAATATTCTCCCACACAAAGTCTGCTAAGCAATTATTTCCTGGCAATAAAGATCCTTAAATTTCAGTAACTCATTATCTTTAACTGGCAATGCTAATATACAATCTGGGAGTCTGAAAAATTCCATTGCCCTTGTTTTGAAAGAACTATATATTAAAGGAAGACCAATGTCTGTCTCAGAAAATATTATAAAGGTTGGATTTTCCAGAAAAAAAAGAAAGAAAAAAGTTTATTTCAGTGAAAGTCCATGGTCTTGCATAATATCAAATCCTAGGACAAATATTTAAACACTGCCTATAGTCAAATTAGGTACATGCTTCTTTCCCTCTTTCCAGTCTTATTCTCTACCCTTAACTCGTCTCCTCCCCTATCCTTTCCTCTTGCCCCTTCCTCTCCTCTCCTCTCTCCATTTGCTTCCCTTCCCTTTTTTATATCATTGTCTCTACTTGTCTTTGTCTACTGTCTCATTTCATAATACCAATCCCAAGACACTTCTGGGTTAAGATGGCTGCAGTATAAAAGCAAGGATCTTCCTCTCCTCATCACTGACTGGTATAATATGTCTCAAAAGGACAAAAACCCCAAATCAGAGGAGCAAAGGGGCTCCATTGTAGGACATAGCCTTGAAGGTAAGTTGGATTTGGGCATTTCCACCTTTAAGGGGGTTAAATAACTCCCACCAGAACCTGAGCTTATCAACCATCCCCCACTCCATCTAGGAGTCAGAGTTAGAGCCAGTGAGCCAGAATCAGAGTGATAATGGGGCAATCTCTACTTCTAAGGATCTAGATGAGAACACCATAGACTTCCCCCTGAGAGCAGCAAGACTTGGGATCCCAGGAGGCTGAGGAACACAGATCTTGGGTGCAAAGATGGAGCACAGAAGTGTTGCACATAGTAGAAGTCATGGAGACTTGAAAAATAGTCACAGGGCTAAAACTACTCCATAGCTCAACACACATAGAGACTGCCCTCCTCATTCAGACTTCTGAATGAGAAGGGAAGTAAAAACAACAAATCAATGACCAACAACATCCAAGAAATACAGTCTTCAACCACCAAAAAGAACAAGGGAAGGCATTGACCCTGAATAATTTTATGGAGAAAAAATCCAGAATAAAAGGAGACAACAGAGCACAACAAACAAAGTAAACCCAAAACTTCCAAAAAAATGGAACTTGGTCATAAGCTCTTGAGGAGCTTAAATTTGAGAAAAACCAAATGAGAAAGAAATTGGGAAGAAAAGTGGGAAATAGTTCAACAAGAAAATAACAGTTTAAAAGAAAGAAACTCCCACTAGAAAAAGCCCAGAAATCAAATGAAATGATAAGCAAATTGGAGACCAGGATTAAACAGCTAGAAGCCACAAAAAGCAAAATATACCAAACCAAAAAGGGAAAGCAAATTATAGTTGAAAACCAGTCTTTAAAGACCAGAATTAAGCATGAAGAAGCTAATGATCTCATAAGACTGCAAGAATTAATCAAGCAAAGTAAAAAGATAGACAAAATAGAAGGAAACATGAAATATCTTACTGAGAAGATGGTTGACTTGGAAAACAAGTCCAGGAGAGACAATTTGAGAATCATAAGCCTACCTGAAAACCTGGAAAAAGAATCCTTGACATCATACTACAAGAAATTATCCAAGAAAATTGCCCTGATGTTCTTTAACAAGAAGGCAAAATAGGCATTGAAAGAATCCATAGATTACCCTCTACATTAAATTCTCAAAAGGCAAACCCCAGGATTGTAACTGTCAAATTCAAGAGCTTCCAAGCTAAGGAGAAAATATTACAATAATCCAGAAAGAAAACATTCAGATATCAAGGAGCACCAGTCAGGATTACACAGAATCTGGCTGCCTTCATATTAAAGAACCACAAGGCTTAGAATATGATATTAAGAAAGGCAAGTGTAAGAATTTAATTTTAATGGTTTGACTAAAACATATGAAGATTTTGAATAATAATGGTGGTATTATTGCTCAAAGTTGAGAAGACAACTAGAGCTGAAGGTGACTCCTGCGGCCAACTTTCTTCCTTGAGCCAACCTTCTTCCTTAAGCTGACTTCCTTCTTAAAGTCCAACAGCTTCTTGAAGCCTCCATTCTTCTTGGAGTAGATTTCTCTAGGTCCAGAGATTCAGGGCCTTTTATAGTGACTCCTTATCCTTTCCCCCTTTTACAAGGGCCAATAACAGTTTCCAAATTGTTTAGCACTTAACATTACACAGTTGTAAATGTCAAAACTGTAAGGATAATTTTTAGTGTTTTGACTCAAAATCTAAAAATAAGTGGTCACCATGGGAAATTCCCAAATATGAAAATACCCAAGTCAGCTGGGGATTTATGGAGATTATAATTAATAAAGAGGGAAGGAATAAAGAGAGAGAGAGAGAGAGAGAGAGAGAGAGAGAGAGAGAGAGAGAGAGAGAGAGAGAGAGAGAGAGAGAGAGAGAGAGAGAGAGAGAACATTAATTTAAACTGCTTTGGCTAGTGGTGTCCCTGAGCCTAAAGGAGAGGGAGTCAGTCTTATTACTCACTACAAGACCGTCTCCAAGCAAGCTCCAGTCGTCCACTGAATCTCATGAACTCCAAATTTCCACTTCAAACTCAATTAGCCTGAACTGACTTTTTACCCTTCCTTTTAAAGAAAATTTTCTCTTATGTCACCTCTCCTAAATTTTGACATTTACCAATCAGAGTAGATTTTTTTCTAGGACTGCCCCTTCTTAGTTTCCACCACTTTTTAGTTAGCACCTTCTCTGGTTAAATCTTCTGAGTACTTCACACCTCTTAAGCTTTCTTTTTCTAAGTTACTTGACCTTTTTGTGATTAATTTAACCTTTATAGGTACTTAACACCTTTTTGTATTAGATCTAAAAATAGACCTAACTTAACATTCTCATTTTACTATAAGGTATGAGTTTAGGGACTGTCATTGTTCAACCAGGAGTTAACAACTTTATCTTCCCCTATATGGCACTGTCTTAGTAGAGTGGAGTAATTTCCAAGTTCACATAGTGTCTGTGAGGTTCACACCTCTCATCCTCTTAAGATGTCAACTTTTATCAAAGGCCTCTGAAGATCAATTTCTCATCAAAAGGTTCACAGTTTCCTGATTGATACAATTTTTTAGGGTGTGAATTTTCTAAGTGATTTGCTAGCTCTTTCACACTTTCATAATTTTGTTGATTCAATCAAAAGGTGTGTTAACTCAAAATAGGTTAAGGAGAGAAAGGATTCCCTTTCACAAGTGTGAACTCAATTGCCAAAGGAAACAAAGAATTCCCTTTTCACACAAAGGAATTGGGTCTACAACCAAGGATCACCTACCCATCAAAATGAACTATATACACTTCCAGGGGAAAGTATGGACATTCAACAAAATAGAAGATTTCTAAGTATTGATATCCACACACAGAAATCAAGAGAAACATGCAAAGATAAATAAGAAAAAGAGTTGAAAGAAAAGAAAAAAATGTTTTTTTTTTCTTTAAGGACTTCAATAAGGTCAAATTGTTTATATTCCTAAATGGAAAAATGTTTTTGTTAATTCTCAAAAAATTGTATTAACTATCATGGTAGTTAGAAAAAAAAAAGTATTCATAGGTAGAGTTTGGGGTACTAAATGGTTTAAGATGATATTTAAAACATAAAAGGGGGAAATAGAAGATAACACCAAGAGAAACTTGAAAAAATAAAAAAAGTAGGATCATCTATACCACAAAAAGAGGCACATAGGAAAGGGAGGGGAAGGATACTATTATATGAAGAAAAGGAAGAGAGTGCTAATAGCTAATACTTAAACCTTATTCTCAGTGGAAACAATTCTGAGAGAGGAGATTATGTAGATCCATTGTGGTATTGAATTCTATCTTACACTACAGGGAAGCTGAAGGGGGAAAACACAAGGGGGATTGGGTCAAGGTGTAGAAAAAGGGACAGAAAGAGAGGGAGGAGAAAATTTAATAGACCCTTAAAATAATAAGATGGGAAAAAAGGAATGGGGAGGAGAGGGAAGTAAAATAAGGGTGGGGATTAGGGATACTGATTTAAAGAAACCACTGGTATAAAAGAAAATATGAAAGAAGAAAGAGCAGAACTAGGAGAGGATATCAAAATGTTGGGGAACACAAAGGTAGTCATAATAACTCTGAATGTAAATTGGATGATCTCACATATAAAATGGAAGCAAGAAGCATAATGAATTAGACATCAAAATCCTACCATATGTTGTCTACAAGAAACACACATGAGGCAGGTAGACACATACAGGGAAAAGGTTAAAGGCTGGCACAAAATCTATTGTGCATGAACTGAGAAAAAGAAGGCAGGAGTCACAATTATGATATCTTACAAAGTCAAAGTAAAAATAGGTCTAGTTAAAAGACATAGGGAAGGTAATTACATCCAAAAAAAGGAAGTATAGGCAATGAGGAAATATCAGTACTCAACATGTATGCACCAAATGGTATAGCATACAAATTTCTAAAGGAGAAACTAGTTGAACCTAATGATGAAAGAGATAGTAAAACTATACTAGTGTGAGACCTGAATCTTCCTCTATCATACTTACATAAATCAAACCAAAAAACTAATAAGAGGTAAGATATGTGAATGAAACCTTAGAAAAAATAGTTAACTGATATATGAAGAAAAATAAATAGGGACAAAAAGGAATACACCTTTTTTTCAGCAGCACATGTTACATTTACAAAGACTGACCATGTACTAGGGCATAAAAATATATCAAACAAGAGCAAAAGAGCAGAAATAATAAATGCAACCTTTTTAGATCATAATGCAATTAAAATAATAATTTATAATGGTACATGGAGAGGCAAATAAAAATTAATTGGAAATTAAATAATATGATTCTCCAAAATCAGTTAAAGAAGAAATCATAGAAACACTTGCTAATTTCATTGAAGAAAATAACAATGATGACACATCCTTTCAAAATCTATGGGATGCAGCTGAAGTAGTACTTGGGGGAAAATTTATATCCTTGATTTTGTATATTAACAAATTAGGAAAAGCAGATGTCAATGAATTAGGCATGCAAATTAAAAAACTTGAATGTGAACAAATTAAAAATCCCTAGATGAACACTAAATTAGAGATCCTAAAAATTAAAGGACAAATTAATAAAATCAAAAGTAAAAGAATGGTTAAATTAATAAATACACTAGAAGCTGGTATTTTGAAGAAAAAACAAATAAAATAGGCAATGTCCTGGTCAATCTAATAACAAAGGAAAGGAGAAAACTAAATTAACAGTATCAAAGATGAAAAGGGTGACCTCACCTCTAATGAAGAGGAAATTAAGGCAATAATTTAAAAACTGTTTTGCCCAATTATATGGTAACAAATATGGCAACCTTGGTGATATGGATGAATATTTACAAAAATATAAATGGCTTAGATTAACAGAAGAAGAATTAGAATAATTAAATAATCACATATCAGAAGAACACATTGAAAAAGTAATCAAAGAACTCCCTAAGAAAAAATCTCCATGACCAGATGGATTCACAAGTGAATTCTATCAAACATTCAAATATCAACTAATTCCAATACTATACAAATTATTTGACATAATAAGCAAAAGAGGAGTTCTACCAAACTCATTTTATGACACAAATATGGTACTGATTCCTAAGCCAGGCAGATCAAAACCAGAAAGAAAACTACAGAATAATCTCCTTAATGAACATAGAAGCAAAAATCTTAAATAAAATACTAGCAAAAAGACTCCAGCAAGTGATCATTATGATCAGGTGGGATTTATACCTGGAATGCAAGGATGGTTCAATATTAGGAAAATAATTTACATATTTGACTATATCAGTGAGCAAATCAACAAAAATCACCTGATTATCTCAATAGATGCAGAAAAAAACTGACAAAATACAACATTCAGTCCTATTGAAACACTAGAAAATATAGGAATAGAATGATCTTTCCTAAAATTCTCATAATTTAATAATAATAATATATTTTTCAAATAATAATGATTTTATTATGACATACATTATATTAATATGTAATATAAACACAAATTAAAAATAGAATATAAAAATAATGCATTAAATAAAAATAATATGTAGTATATATTTAAAACTATCAGCAAGCGTCATCTACCATGGAAATAAATTAGAAGCCTTCCCATTAAGATCAGGTGTGCCTATTTAATATAAATCTATTATTTCACGTAGTACTAAAAACAATAGCAGTAGCAATTAGAGAAGAAAAAGTAATTGAATGTATTAAAACAGGCATTGAGGAGATGAAGCTATCATTCTTTGCAGATGATATGATGATATACTTAAAGAATTCCAGAGAATAAACTAAAATGCTAGTAGAAGTAATCAACTTTAGCAAACTTGAAGAATACAAAATAAACCCATATAAATCATCAACATTTCTGCATATTTCCAACAAATCCTGGCAGCAAGATTTAGAAAAAGAAATTCCATTTAAAATCACCCTAGACAATATAAAATATATTGTAATATATTTGCCAAAACAGAGGAATTAAATGAACACAACTACAAAACACTTACCACATAATTTATACTACTTCTAAAAAAATGGGGAAACATTAATTGCTCATGGGTAGGATGAGCTAACATAATAAAATGACAATCCTACTCAAATTAGTTTACTTATTCAGTGCTCTACCTATCAAACTACCAAATAACTTTTTATTGATTTATAAAAAATATTATAACAAAATTCATTCAGAAGAATAAAAGATGAAGAATATCAAGAGAAATAATGAAAAAAATGTGAAGGATGGGGGACTAGCAATTCCAGATCTTAAACTGTACTATAAAACAGTGATGATCAAAACACTATGATACTGGTAAAGAGATAGATGGTAAGATCAGTGGAATCGACTTGGGGTAAAAGATCTCAGTAAGACAGTCTATGATAAACCCAAAGATCCCAGCTTTTGGGCCAAAAATACACTATTTCACAAAAAACTACTTGGAAAATTGGAAATTTGTATGGGAGAGATTAGATTTAGATCAACATCTCACACCCAACACCAAGATAAATTCAGAATGGGTGAATGACCTGAATATAAAGAAGGAAACTATAAGTAAATTAGGTGAACACAGAATAGTATACCTGTCACATGTTTGGGAAAGAAAAGATTTCAAGACCAAGCAAGAGTTAGAAAAAATTACAAAATGCAAAATGAATAATTTTGATTATATTAAATTAAAAGGTTTTTGTACAAACAAAACCAATGCAACCGAAATTAGAATAGAAGAAACAAATTGGGGAAAATATTTATAATAAAAACCTTTCACAAAGGTCTAGTTACTTAAATAAATGAGGATCTAAATCAATTGTACAAAAAAATCAATCCACTCCCTAATTGATAAATGGGAAAGGGACATGAATAAGCAATTTTCAGGTAAAGGAATCAAAACTTTCAATTAGCACATTAAAAAAAGTGTTCTAAATCTCTTATAATTAGAGAAATGCAAATCAAAACAACAATGAGGAACCACTTCACATCTAGCAGATTGGCTAACATGACAGCAAAGGAAAGTAATAAGTGTTGGAGGGGATGTAGCAAAATTGGGACATTAATGCATTGCTGGTGGAGTTGTGAATTGATTCAACCATTCTGGAAGGGAATTTGGAACTATGGTCAAAGGGCTTTAAAAGACTGTCTCTCCTTTGATCGAGCAATACCACTGCTGGTTTTTGTATCCCAAAGAGATAATAAAGAAAGACTTGTACAAAAATATTCATAGCTGCACTCTTTGTGGTGGCAAAAAAATTGGAAAATGAGGTGATGCCCTTCAATTGGAGAATAGCTGAACTCATTGTGGGATCTGATGGTGATGGAATACTTATGTACTCAAAGGAATAATGAATAGGAGGAATTCCATGTGAACTGGAAGAGGTTCAGGAATTGATGCAGAATGAAAGGAGCAGAACCAGGAGAATCTTATACACAGAAACAGATACACTGTGGCACAATCAAATATAATAAACTTCTCTACTAGCATCAATGCAATGATCCAGGAAAATATTGAGGGACTTATGAGAAAGAATGCTATCTACATCCAGAGGAAGAACTGTGGGAGTAGAAACAGAGAAAAAAGGTAATTGCTTTATCACATGTATGAATGGGGATATAATTGGGGATGTAGACTATAAGTGATCACCCTAATACAAATATTAATAATATGGAATTAGGTCTTCATTAATGACACATGTAAAACCAAGTGGAATTGAGTGTTGGCTATGGGAGGGGAGGGAAAGAACATGAATCACATAAGCACAGAAATCTTTTCTTAATCAATTAAATGAAAAATAATAATACCAAACTCCAAATTAAATTAATAAACTGCCAAAATCATTATGTACCACCCATATATATGGCCTAATATTACTCGATCATTGGTGAAACTTCTCTAATGTATAAGGAAGTGGATTACTGTTAACATTTAATACATGAAGCTCAAGGGTTTACCTAATTTTTTTTCTTTTGTGACAATAAGATACATTTCTTAAATGAACAAATAGCCTAAATAAAATGATAGTTGGAAGAACCTTGAGAAGTTATTCACCCCCTTTAAAAATAGGTTATTTGTTGCTGAAATAACTAGCCCATATAATTTTCTTATTAAGCCAAATTTTGTTCTCTGAAACTTCTATCCATTGGGCCTAACAGCCCTTTCGAGAAACACAAAGAAATTTGGGTCTGTGAATAGGGAAGCAACATGAAATAGAGGTTGTATGTGGACTTAGTTGAGATTTGGGTCAAGAGCTTGGCCACTCTGCTTTCTATGAAGGGAGGGAATACTGGGATAGAATTATATCTGTCTGTTCCCTTAGTATGGTGGAAAGGATTTTTAGGTTCAAACTGAATTCCAAATTTTTATTTCTTAATATGGAAAAGAAGACCCCCCCGAGCTTTATATCTCAATTCCTTTCCTATTAAAAACAACTTGTGTGATAAAAATGCACACACACACACACACACACACACACACACACACACACACACACACACAAAAAGGAACGAAACCCATTAATCCAATTTCATAGATAAACAAGAATCAGAAAAAGTATACATAGGGAAATATGTGAAAAAACAAAAAGTAGAGAAGAAACTCTCCCAATGGAAGCCAAGTAACTCAGCTCCAGCAAGAGTGTCTTAGATGTCACCAAAAGGGGGAATTCTTGGAAGTTTTTAGTGTCTCAAGCTGGGGAGGGGGATGTGATAGATTCTAGCTCTTTTTATGTTGACTTCTTCCTAGAGTCTGTTCTAGATTTAATTAATCAATTTTATTTATTGATTTAAACCAGTATGTTCAAGGGTCTGTGCTAATCACTGAGTATACAAAGTCAATCAGTCAACTAGCCTTTAGTAAGTGTCAAGATGTTCCAGGCATTGTCCTGAGCAGGAATGATATCAGAATAGACAATCCTGCCCTTCAGGAGCTCAACATCTAATACTTCACTAGAAATGCTTTGGACATCACACATTCTTCTCCCTGCCAAGGGAAGGTGTTGAAGCACAACTATTCTCATCATAATAACTCAGGGGGCTACACATCTATCTAGAGCACAGACAGAATAAATATTTAATGAACTTCACTTTCCCAGGTGCCTATTTGGGCCAATTTCTCTCTCACAACACTGCCTTTCTGAAGAGGTCTTTCTCTCTCCTTCCATCTTGTCAGTAGCCACCCATATTATATGGTGCTTAGCTATACTGACAAAGTATTTGTCCATCTGGTAACAGGTCCCTTTGTAGATTAGTCTCCCCCAACTCTCCTCCATGAATACAGTCAAGCTGATTAACTTACTCTCCAACAAACAAAAATCACATCCCCCCTTTTTCCTGTCTCTTCTACCTCCTAAATGTGTATATCTTGTTTTCACCTTCCATCTCTATTCCGATGGTTCAGTCATATTTCTTTTATTCAAAAAGTCATGTATTAAGCACTTGTGTGCCAGAAACAGTGTGCTGAGGATATAAACACAGAGAAATAATTCTTGATTTTAAGGATCTTCCACTTGGAGGGATAACAAGGACATGTATTAATATATTTAAAATACAAATAAAGAGAATGAATACAAATACTTTTTTTTTTCCTGTATACTGTATGGTCCAGCCAAAATGGCTTCCTTGTTTTTCTCTTATCCAATGCTCCATCTCCTAATTTGTGGATTTGTGCTGGCTGTTCCTCATGTGTGCTGTGCTTTCCCTCCTCTTGTTTGCCTCTTAGAATCCCTGGTTTTTCCCAAATCTCAACTAGAGTTTAAAAAAATATACAAATATATATATATGTATATATACATATATATATATATTCCTAATTACATCCAATAACAATTTTTTACAAATGTTTTCTGAAAGTATAGCACCCAAATTCTCTCCTTCCCTTTCCTCCTCCCTCTCTCTGAGATACTAAGCAATTTGATGTGAGTTAAATCTGCATGATGCTGAAAAACATTTCTATATTGGTCATGTTGGGAGAGAATATTCACATAAAACCAAAATCCAAAAATAAAAACATACATCCAAATGAAATGAAAAAAAGAATGTTTTGATCTGCATTTAAACCCCAACATTTCTTATTCTGGAGATGAATAAAATTCTTTTCATAAGTCTTTCAGAACTATCCTGATCATTGTATCTCTGAGAGCAGCACTTTCATGGCTGATTGTCACATAGTACTGCTGTTACTGTGTACAATATTCTTCTGGTTCTGCTCACTTCACTTTGCATCAGTTCCAAGCTTTTCTGAGATCATTCTGCTCATCATTTCTTATAACACAATAGTAATCCATCAAAATCACATACTTCAATGTCTTCATTCATTGACTAATTAATGGGCATTGCCTCAAATGCCAATTCTGTGCCACCGAAACAAAAGCTACTATAATCCTTTTTGTATAAAACCTTTTCTTTCTTAAAAAAATCTCTTTAGTTTATAGACCTAGTAGTGGCAATCTCAAAGGGATCAAAGGGAATGCACAGTTTATGGCCATTTGGACATAGTTTCAAATTGGCCCCCAAAGTGGAAAGAATACATTGTGTCCTAGTTTTACCCCAATGCCTCCAATATTTCTAATTTTTCTTTATTGTAATATTAGTCAATCTGATGGTGTGAATTGGTACATCAGAGCTATTTTAACTTGCATTTTTCTAATCAGCACAGATTTAGAACTTTTTTCCATATAGATATATTATAGCTTTCATTTTTTTATTTGAAAACTGCCTGTTCATATCCTTTGACCATTTGACAATTGGGGAATGACTTTTATTCTTATAATTTTGATTTAGATCTCAATATATTTAAAAAATAATTAATTTCACAGTTTGTTGTTTCTTTTCTAATTTTGGTTGTATTGATATTATTTATACAAAGCATTCTAAATTTAAACTAATTTTAAATTTAATATAATTAAATTTTATTTTATCAAGAATAAGTTTTATTAAACTTTATTTTAATAAATTTGTAAAAATTATTTTATTAAAATGAAAAATAAAATTAAAACTTTTAAAATTTAACTTAATTAAAATCATTTACTCTAGATCCCTTTTGTTCCTACCCTATCTCCTTTCACATCGTCCCTCTTATAAATGCTTATTTCTAATTACTACCTCCCCAAATTATCTTCCCTTCTATTAGCCTTGCTTTTTCTTATTACACACTTACTTTCCTATAAAGTTAGCAAGATTTTTACACCCAATTGAGTATATTAATTCGCTCTTTGAGCCAATTCTAATGTCAGTTTAAGCATTACTCACCTTCCCAGTCATACCTGCCTCTACTTTAGTTGCCTTTTTGTGCTTCTTCCAGTGAGATAATTTATCCCACTCTACCTATTCCTTCCCTCTTCTCTTAGTGCAATCTTTTTTCAACCCTTGATTTTATTTTAGATATCAGGTCATCAATCAGCTTATTCCTGTACCCACTATGTATACTCATAAATGCCCTAATAGTGATAAAATTCTCAAGAATTACAAGTATCATCTTTCCATACAGCAATGTAAACAGTTTGACCTCATTGAATCTCTTGTTTTTTCTCTTTTCTATTTACCTTTATAAGCTTCTCTTGAGTCCTGTATTTGAACATCATATTCTCTGTTCACATCTGGTATTTTCATCATGAATCCTTGCTTGGAAATCCTCTATTTCACTAAATGGTTATTTTCCCCCAGATAGTATATATTCAGTTTTGCTGGAAAAGCGATTCTTGATTGTAAACTAACTCCTTTGCTTTCTGGAATATCATATTCCAAGCCCTCCAGGCTTTTAATGTAGAAGCTTCTAACTCCTCTGTAATCTTGGCTATGGTTCCGTGGTTTTTAAATTGTTTATTTCTGGCTGCTTACACTATTTTCTTCTTGTTGTGGGAGCTCTGGAACTTGGTTGTTATATTCCTGGGAATTTTCTTTCAGGGATTTTTTCCAGGAGGTGATCAGTGAATCCTTTCATTTTCTGTTTTACCCTCTTATTTAAGAATATCCGGGCAATATTCTTTGACCACTGTATATATTTATATACCTATTTTATTTCCCATTATGTCCATATCCTCCTTGTGTCAGGGATATTTTGATCTATCATTGTATTCTCAGCCCTTAGCACAGGGAGTAACATACAATAAAGGCTGATAAATACTTGCTGCTGACTAATTTAACATAATTGATTAAGTGGACAGAGAAACCAGATTCAAATTTACAATCAGATACTTCCTAGCTATGTGACCCTGTACAAATCACTTAACCCCAATTACCTAGCATTTCCTGCTTTTCTGACTCGGAATTGATGCTAAGACAGAAAATAAAGGCTTTAACAAAAAAAAAAGACTACTAGAAATGAATATGATAGTCAAATACAATCAACGATAATCCAAAGAATATGACTTCCCAGTAAATGTATCTCCATTTCTAAATTTTATCTTAAACTCTAGGAAATAAGATTCATGTAAATATAGGATTTTACCACTTTTAAAGTTCTGTAGAAATGTGAGATATAATGATTCTCATTTTCTTCCTCCTCATCTATTGCTTATTTCCAGGAGGATGCTCCCTATGTAGCTCTAGAGCATCTTGAGAGATGACTGAGACAGTGAGCAGAAGTCCTTGATTTCCGTGTTTTCAGGTGTTTACAAAACCCAGCTGGTATCCAACTGTCCAGAAGCAGAAGCTTTAACCATTTGCCAAGTCCCAGGGGTGGGGCAAGTGATGTCATATGTAACTGTGACACTCACTTAGTTCTTGGCGATCTGACAGCCAGAAGGCCAGAGGCAAGATGATGAAGATGTGGGGCATCTCACTGTCCTGGACACCTTAAGCATGCTCATTTGGGAGACCAACTTGAAAGCTCTCTCAAGGATTCCCCACATCAGCCCGGTAAGCCAGAAGCACCTGAAGAATGTCTATGCCAGCCTGACCCTCTGCATGCTTGTGGCAGCCACAGGAGCCCATCTCAATGTGGTTGCCCATTTCTTCCAGGCTGGCTTTATCTCGATCTTATGTTCTCTCGGAGTGTTAATATGGCTCCTGAACATACCCCACAGAAAGGAAACTGAGCCAAAGAGACTGTTTCTGCTGGCAGGATTTGCTTTCCTCATAGGGATTGACTTGGGCCCTGACCTGGACACGTGCATTGACATCGACCCCAGCATTATCCCTTCCTCCTTCCTGGGCACAACAGTGACCTTCAGCTCTTTCACCTTGAGCTCAATCTTTGGCCATTGCCTTAGCTACATCTACCTCAGCGCCATCTTGGGAGCAGCCCTGATACTGATACTCATCTCTTATCTTGGGAACCTCTTCTTCATATCTACATGGCTTTATCAGGCAAACCTGTACTTTGGGCTGGCATTCATGTGTGGACTTGTTCTTTTTGATACACAACTCATCATTGTTAAGGCAGAGAAAAAGGATGAAGATTATATTGGGCATAGCATGGACCTTTTCCTGGATTTTGTGACCCTCTTCAGGAAATTCATGGTGATCCTTGAAATGAATGAAAAAAACAAGCTGAAAAATCAATGAAATTCTCATGGCATAGCATCTTTCTTATTGTCTTTCTTCCTACAACCCCCAATTTCCTCTTTACAGACAGGACAGGAGGCATATCAAAGGCAGGAAAGACTTTGGGGAAAAGCTTTGCCCTTTTCTAGTTTTCTGTTGTTAGTCATTTTTTTAGTTAGAAAATCGATTATCAGACCTTTTAAAAATAATTTTAGCTTCATAACTCCCAAAGATCCATTCATCCTTTCCTTTCTTCTCCACCCTTTCCCCCACCCTCCACTTTTTCTCCATCAGACTAGAGCCTATCTAGTGCTGGATGATAGAATTTTTCCCCCAGTGGGCTTGTCAAGAGGAGAAGCACCAGGGCTGAAAGAATATAAGCTTTGTGATGGAGTTGATAAACTAGTTCCCTCAGTGATGGAAGTGGTGTGTGTTCAGGAGATCTTCCTCCCAACATACCTATTTCAGGTGAAACAAACAAATAAACAAAAAGCACAACAACCAGCCTAGGAAGAAATGACTTGTTCAGAGAATTGGAAATAGGTGAGGGTTTTTAAGTGACTCAAGGGACCAAAAGGAAGACAAAAAGATAATGCCTCAGGTCCTAGTCCTGAGTTCAGCCTTCCTAACAGGCTGTCCTGGAGACACTTATTTCTCATAATGTTTTACCTTCCTCAGATTTTCTCACATGTATCCCCAGGAGCATCGGGGCAGAGGGTCAGGTTGAAAGTATGATGGCCACACAGGTCAAGAAGAAGGTCCTTTACAGCTACTGGGACCTGGGGAGGAAAAGAGTGTTGGGTGTGTGCCTGGTGATGGGGGGCTCTTTCATGAAAATAGGAAATGGGTCCCAATGAGAGAGGAGAGAGAGAGAGAGAGAGAGAGAGAGAGAGAGAGAGAGAGAGAGAGAGAGAGAGAGAGTCAGAGACAGAGATTCAGAGAGATACAGAGTCAGAGAGATAGAGACAGAGACAGAAAGAGGGAAGGAGATGGAGAGAGGGGGGGAGGGAGGGGAAGGGAAGGGAGAGAGGGAGGGTGATGGAGAAATGAGATGAGATGTGTCAAGTCCATGACTGACACAGACCATGACTGACACAGACCACTTGTTCTCTCCATTTGTTGTTACTGAACCTATTATAATTTCAGTTAGTCTTGAAGTTATGTGGTTGCCTGTGGCTGTTTTTTGTTTTTTATAAAATTGTTTCATGAAACTTAACTTTCTGGGACTGAATTTTGATACAAACCATTAACTGGGATGAGACAGCAGCAAGATTAATAAAAGCTAAATCAACAAAAATCAAATGTGAAAAATGGAAATAACAAGATTGTTGAACTGAGCTACATGCTGTTAATCTGAAAGGAAATATCAATGACAGTCAGGAATTTTTGTCCCTGAATGAGAGAAAGTGTTCATTTCCCTCTTCCTTATTATTGCACTAATTAAAAAGGAAGTGATTTTTCCAACCCAAGTGCCTTTGGAATGACTCTTTATATCAATAGTAGAATTCATTGTTGCTAACACTTATCTGGTTCATTGTTGCACCCCCCCCCAATTTTACAAATGAGAGCTTTGGGGTTCAAAATGTTAAGTGGCTCTCCATAGCATCAGGTAGTAATCAGTGGGTGAGAGGGCATACTAATCTAGGTCTTGTGGCCCCAAGTCCCACACTTTTCACAATACACCATTCTTGATAATGTGTGGTCTTGTTACAGTTCTGTCTTTTCTGTCAAAAAGATAGAGGATATCAAAAAGAAAAGAATCAAAGGGAGAGTCAGGGAAATTTTAAAATACCATCAAGAGGTTGGCAAATTTTTATTTTCCTTTGATGTATTATTTTCCTTTTGTTTTCCATGTTTTATTTAATAATTTTAAAGAACACAAAGTCTTTTTTTTAAACTCCCCCCCCCACCAGTCTGTTTGTTACCCTTCTACTTCCCTATAGGGTGCAAATCAATTCTCTCCCCCAATGTATTTGATTGTTCTTCCCTCTTTGAGTCAATTTCAATGCATGTAAGAATTGAATATTTCCCATCTCCAATCTCTTTACTCTTCCAGTGTATTGATGTTCTCACCCCCCGCTATGTGCTTCTTTGTGACATATAAATTTATTCCATTTTGTTTCTTTTTACATTTCTCTTAGTATTAACCTCTTAAAAAACTAGTTGTAAATATATATGTATATACATGCATATACATATATATTTATGCATACATATATCTATATAAATATTTATGTCTTGGCAATTCATCCTATACAGTTTGTCATGGTTCCCTCTAAGTAAAATTCTTCTAGCTACCCAGGTGATAATAACAATTTTTAAGAGTTACCAATGACCTCTTTTCTTGTAGGGATACATATCATTTTAACTTATTGGGTCCCTTAAAAAAGATATATTTTTTTTGTTTTTGTAATTTTTCCCCCTTTCTTAATTACATTTTGATGATTCACTTAGGTTCTGTGATTGGGCATCACATTTTCTGTTCAGTTCTGGTCTTTTCTTTATGAATGCTTGGAATTTTTCTATTATATTAAATGGCCATACTTTCCCCTGTATGAATATAGTCAATTTTGCTGGGTAGTTGATTCTTGGTTGTAGACCTAGTTCCCTTGCTTTCTCAAATATCATGTACCATGCCTTTTGGTCCATCAGTGTAGATGCAGCCAAATCTTGTATTATCCTCACTGTGCTTCCATGGTATCTGAATGACTTCTTCTTATCAGCTTGTAATATTTTTTTCCTTGGTCTGATAGTTCTTGAATTTGGGTATAACATTCCTGGATGTTGCCAGTTGGGGATTAAGTACAGGAGGTAATCTGTGGATTCTTTCAATCACCATTTTCCCCTCTTGTTCTATAATATCAGGGCAGGTTATTTTTGGGGGGGATAATTCCCTGTAGTATGACATCCAGGCTTTTCCTTTTGTCATGGTCTTCTGGTAAACCAATGATTCTTAAGTTGTCTCTCCTGGAATGATTTTCTAAATCTTTTGTTTTGTGAATGACGTGCTTCATATTTTCCTCAATTTTTTTCATTCTTTTGATTTTGTTTTAGAGTTTCCTGCTGCCTTCTAAAGTAGCTTGTTTCTAGTTGTTGTATTCTGGTTTTTAAAGACTGAATTTCATCCCTGTTTTTTTGGTCATCCTTCTCCTTCTGGTCTGATTTTCTGTGGAGGTCATCTTTCATTCTCTTTACCTCATCTCATCTCCTTTGCCTCATCTTCTCCTTGCTTCATTTTTGAAGCTGATTAATTTTGGCTTTCAAGACACTATTTTTGGTTTCCAGATCACTTATCTTGCTTTTTAAGTTCTTTTCCCAGTTGTCTTCAGCCTCTCTTAATTGTTTTTTGAATTGTATTTTGAGTTCTTCCAAACTCTGTGTCCAATTTCCTGGAGTTTCTGTCTTTTTGCTTGGTGTTCCTTAATTTCCTTGTGTTACATTTGCTCTTTGTTCATTGCCTGGATAGAAACTGTCAATTGTAATTTCTTTTTTTCTTTTTCTGTTGTTTGCTCATATTTTCCCCTTCTTTTCTCCCTTTAGTTGCCTATAGTCTTGTTCCTCTAATTATGTGCTGGGTCTGTGGGTTTGGGCTTTTCTGTCTACCTTCACCCTTGGAGTTTAGCAAGGCATTCAGAGCAGTCTGTAGGGGAGGGGTATTGGAGCTTGAGCTTCCCAGTTTCATAAGATTAAGCCCAGCTGAGTTGAATTTGCAGAGCTGGATGTGCCCTGAGGCCAAAACCTCAGAAAGGAGTGTCTCTGATGCTGTGACTAGGCTGCCTCCTCTGTGCTTCTCCTCAAGCTGGCTCCTAGCATCCCATGTTCAAAGTCCTGAGCCTGGCACAGCATTGCCCACAATTTACTCCCTCCAGACTAGTGCCCTTTCTAGCCCAAAGATTCTAGCCCCCCACTGGAGGCTCAGCACTATAGATGGGGCCGGGATCCTGGGACCTTTCTTCTTCCTTCCCCTTAAACCCAAGTCTTCTCAAATTTAGACTTTTGGGGGGGTGCACCATTTAAGTTGAGTCCAGCAGGAGGGTTCCGTAGCTCTATCCTGTTGTTATATTTGGTTTTCAGTCCCCTAGGGATGTTTGGTTTTCAATTAGTAAGGAAGGATTTTCAGAGGTCTGAACTTTTGCTGCCTCTATGCTGCCATCTTGACTCTGCCTCCCCATATAGTCTTTTAAAAGGTAACTTTATATTAATAAAAATATGTGCAAATATTTTAGTATGTAAATGACTTTTTCTTATTTAAATCTCTTTATAATATCTAAATCTTATTCATAAAAAATTTAAATATAAAAAATAGGTGTTAATTTCAAGTAAAACTTTCACTGAAGGTAAAGATAGTTATAGATCACATAAATGCATAAGGAAATGGCATTCTTAGATCTATTTGGAAAATTGGTCATTTCACATATGGCCTGCAATGCTCAGAAATACATCCTGAGCTTTATAAACTTCCAACAACTTTATTATAAAATATGTGATTGTGGTATTTTCCATCTCAAAAAAAAAAAAAGCAAAAACTGTGTATTCTTCTTATTAAAGAGAGGCATACATACTTTTCCTCCCAGGACTCATTTTACAGCTAGCTCTTTAGGACTAAAACAGTCCCTAAACAGACAGGTCCAAGACTCAGAAGAAATTTGAAATCAGATTAAAGCCCAATATATCTTTGGAACATTAAATAATTTCATAGTACATTTTACTCATTTGGAAGGTATTTAAGCAATGCTCCTTGATTTGATGATGCTTCCACTGATCTATTCAGACCTGGTATACAAAGAAAAAAATATTTCTATAAGTAATAGAAAGTAGTATGATGTAGTAAACGGAGCACTGGATTTAGAGTCAGATAGTCCTGGGTTCAAATCCCAGGTCTATGATTGTATCTCTACATGACCTTGGGCAAGTCATCTAACCTATTCAGGCCTTTATTTTCTTGGACAAGATGATTTCTAAGGTCTTTTCTACTTCTAAATCCTATGATTATTATTTATATTTGTTTGTTAGTTTCTATAGTCTGTATTGCTTAAATTTCCCCAGTTGTTCATGCCTTCCCCTGTGAGGTGACTGGGCACCCATGCTCTCTGTTTCTGCTTATCCCTATTTTTTTTATGCTATTTTCCTGTTTAGAATATACAGTGCTTAAAGGTAAGGGCTCCCTTTGCTTTTTCCTTCTACCCCCAATCCTTCATTCAGTGCTTAGGACAGAATCTCTTGTAATAAATGCTCATTGATGGATAAAGCAAGGGAGAAAGAAATTCGGAAACACTGGAATTATATGACTAATAGGAAAGCTTCTCGTGGAGGGTAGATTCTAAAGAAGAGCCATTCCGTGGCGAAAACTGCATTACTCACTCCAAGAGAGATGCATTCTAATGGATGACAACTTCTTCCTGAGAGTTATAATGGCGACCTGGGCAATCTCACAGAGGACGTTGCCTTTGCTTATTAACACGTATCAAATGTGCCCATTGCTACGTTCTTTCCTTTTCCCTGAGTCAGGTGGAAACAAATGATCCTGCAAAGGGAATTTCTTCATGAGCCTCTGATGACATGAAAGTCGTGGGTAGGAGACAAAGAGTGGGAAACAAAAGTAGAATTTCCATTAGTTTCTTCCATTTGGGACTGTGAATAGAAATGCTAACCCAGATACCACGGAGAACAATAAGTATGACATAGAGTCCAGTTGGGAATATAAAGCTGAGCAAGAAGAAATTTGGTTTCATAGACAGAGCTAATGTGCCTAAAATCTATTTGTCTGTTAAAAAAAAAAAAAGCTCATTCCATGGATGAAGTTAGAAGTCCAGGCATTGATTTGTGGTATGGTAGTTACTCTGTGGCTTTTCTAGATTAGCATTTTTCTGATATTCTAGTTCTTTTTAAATTGTAGAAATATAGCCCTAGGAACTAGAATTATTTTTAAATGAAAGAAATCCATTTTTTCTATAAAACTACTTTAGATTATTTTGAAATTTATATATCTGGACAATAATTATTCTAACAGATCACTCTCAAAGATCTTCCTTTTTAAATGAAGTGGCTTTCTTTATATGAAACTATAGAGAAGGGACCTTAGAGGGCATTTAGTTCTTTCCCATTGATTTTTTAAATGTGGAAACTGAGGGCATGGTTAAGTGAATTTATGAAAAAGACAAAGTTGATATGTATCAAAGGAATCATTTGAACCTATGTAAAATGGCTTTAAAACCAGAGCCCTTCCCACTTCACTGAACTTTTTTGAAAGCCTAGATTTAATTAAAACATTGTAATCAAATATGTTGTAAACATGATTTGTTGTAAGAATATATATTATCTATTTCTTCTTATCTTTGCCTGGGGCCTTCATAATCATTTCATAAATTTTTGAATGATAATAGAATTGGGATAAATTGGTTAATTTTAATATATTTTTGCAATGTAGTACAATGTACTGAATTTTTTCTAAATAGGAGTGAATAATGAATATATCAGGATGACAAGACTCAGTTGGGGGATTAGATTATTCTTATCTTTTTGCTACATATTCCAAAAAGAAATTGTGTATATTCAGACTTTTAAAAGTTGATACTATTTCTATCCTAAAAGTTCTACTTTCTGACATATTTGAGGTGAATACACAAATTTTGGTTACTACTCAAACACCAGAAATAATTTTTCTGGTGTAATTGCTATCTGTTTATATGGTGGAGAGATGTGTTAATCTCTTGATAATAATATGATTTAATGTGAAACCCTTTTGTCATTTATTTGGAAATCATCACTATTATGTTCTCCTTTTGCTATAGCTATTTTCAATAAACTACTTGAAATAATCAACTTGAGAAAATACAAAAACTCATTATGTGTGAAAACTCAATAGCCTACATCTGTGTCTCCATTTGATGTAATCATTTACACTTAGTGTTTGCAAGTGACCTGCATGATTTTTATGTCAATGAGATCCAGCATTTCCATTGCATGCTGTTGGATCCTACCTTTCAAAGACAAACGCTCTATTTTTTTCCTTCTTCTGAGAGTTACTACCTTTCTGTTATCCTTGCCCGAGTCTGTATCTACCCAATATAATTTAAACAACTACTTAACACTTCACATTCCTATAGGATTTAAGGTCACAGAGTGTTCTACAGATGCTACCACCTTTGAACCTCTTGACAGGTAGAAGAAGGTAGAGGCAGAATCAAAAGTGGGGGAAAGATAACTCACAATTTTCTTCAGGGTACCAAATTTAGAGGGCACTCACAAAACATATTAGTAGGAGAAACAATAACCAGTAGATTGTTAGGAGGGAATTTATTTAGAATAGGAAGGGGACAGGATAGAAGGATGATGGGCAGGGAGGTGGGCAGGCAGAAAGGAAGGAAGAATAGAATATTACACAGTTTAGTGAATAAAATTCTGGACTTGGGACAGAAGATTGGTTGTCAAGACCTGTGGAGATACATACTAGCTGGTGATGACAAGCAAGTCCTATATGATCTTGCTTCCTGTGACCCTCCTCTTACTGCCATGAACAAGGTTCTCTATTTTCTCTCCATCAATCTGTCAAATGTGGCTGCTGCTTCTTCTAGGACCTTGGAAAGCTTCCATTTTGTAACATGGTTATTTATGATGGCATGTTCCATTTGGTTTTGCTTCCCATTCAAAAACTGGTTAAACGCACTTTGAATCTGTGGAAGAAAAAAAAAAATCAGATGTCTCAGTTTCTTAGAGTCTCTCCAGAAATCCATTTTGACATATGTAAAATGGATAATGATAATGAGTATATGATCTCTTGGGCACAAACTTTCCAGAGCAAAACCTGTTTTGTAAATTTGAATTTTTACTAGAAAGAAATAATAGACAAAGAAAAAAAAAGAGAGAAAAAATTAGTCATGCCCATCCATTCACTTAGCATCCATTCATATAGCAAAGCAACTAGAAAGATCAAACAAGTCGACCCTCTACTTTTTTCCAACATAGTATTATTCCATTTTATGGAATTATGTCATTCTTTTACTAAAAATGTAAATATTTATATTTTCAAAACTGTTTTACTTTGTGGTTCTCTTATGTCTAGCCAACTGAAATTAAGAGAGAATAGAAATTTATCCACCCTTGCTTTACTGAATGTGGGTTGAGAATTTAAAATATTAATGAAGTCTCTGAAGGAAGAACCATATTCTTAGTAACCTTTTCTCTACTCTCTTCGCCCTTTCTCCTATTTAGTGTAAAAGTAAAATATATTCCCAGAAATATTGGAATTATATATAATTCATCCTATTGCATAGATCTACATCTACAACTATACTTCTCTATATTTAGAAATACATACTTGTAGATAAATGTGAATATATGTTCTTAAATATGTATAGGCATTATATGTATATATGTATGTTTGGATACAGAGATATAGATGTATTTAGAGATATGACTCAAATACATAAGAAAAGAAAGCAAAGATAGGCAACAATAATTTGTATTTTATTTTGGATATATGATCTGGCAGATGTCTTAGAGTTTATTTTAAATATAATGACTGAGTGATGTTATTAAGACCTGGCTCATTTGGGGACAGCTAGATGGTGTTTTGAGAGCCAGGCTCAGAGATTGGGAGATCCAGAGTTCAAATATAACCTCTAATATTTTCTAGTTCTATGACCCCATTCCTTACTGCTTTTCTGACTTGGAACCAATATACTGTATTGATTCTAAGATGGAAGGTAAGGGTTTAAAGAAAAAAAGACATGACACACAAGGAACTGGGAAGCTGTCCAGTCTTCCCACTCAAGTATCTTATCGAACTGTTCTCTGCTACCCACTCATGATGGAGTAAACGACTAATTTCTCCAAGAGATGCTAAGGAACAGACTTTACTGCATTGTATTCTCTTAAACTTTCTTTAAATATTGTAGAGATTTAACTAGTTGATTTGCAAAGGCCTGCTTTTTGGGGTCTTTAAAAATCTATATTTTCTTAGAGAATATACATGTTTGTGTTTACACACACACACATATATATAAGTTTTCTCTAAGACATATTAAAAATCAAAGCTAATTAACCAAGTGAAAGCTTAAGCTAAGAGTATAGAAATTAGGTTTCAAGGACAACGTCTTATATAGCCTGGATGTTTAATGTGACAAAGTAAAACCATTATGGATCTAGGAAGATCTATGAAATATAATCCACTTGTATTTACTGATGACCATAAGAAAAGAAAGCATTTGTCAACTAACTTTGTGCATTAACCCACAAGAGTAAAGCCATTCATGTCACTTAGAGCATCTGGTTGTTGTTTACTTGTTGGCTGGAGGTCCTTCTGATTTTTCTATCAGAAGATGATTTTCATTAAAAACTTATCTAAGAAGTGGAAAACATCCTTTTTGAGATGGATAGCAGTCATAAATATTTTAGGGAAATATACTTTTCACCACATATCTAACCAAAATTAATAACTGTAATTCACTAGCCTTCGGTTGTAAGAATCTTTCTGAGCTGAAATCCCATTATATTTTATGGCCGCCACTGAAAAACTCTTGATGATGATGATGTTAAAAAGGGATCATAGGGTTTGATTAAATTTTATAACTCCTTCTACCTAGGAGAAGTAGCATATTTTCCATGAATAACATAATAAAGTACTGCATATTTCATGAAATAGATAATGAGAGACGGAATTATGTCTTAGTTCTGTGTTGATACATACCTCTTTTGACTGTCTTTGTAGAAGAATCATAAACTGGGCATGTCTATCATGAGAGAAAGAAGACCATGAGTTTACTTTCACCCCAAGTTCTTACTAGCAAATTAACTCTGGGGAAGTCATTTATACTCTAAAATCCTCAGATGTCTCATCTGTATGATGGAGATGACAATAACTGTACCACTCACACCCGAGGGAATATTTTTAATACTTTGTAAACCTTAGAGTGGTATACAGATGGGTTGGGGGGGAGATGCTATTATTTTCCCACCCACATTATTGTATTTGCATTAACTATTATTTTTTCAGGTCTTTAAGCATCTTACCCAAGTAAAGCAATATTGTGAAATATCCAGGAATTGAATTTTGGCTAAAATTTTAATACATCATCTTATTTTTTTTCTATAAAATAATATACTTAAAGTGTTCCCATTTTCCACATGACCTCAGAGAAATTTTTAAAAAAGTAAAAAAAAAACACAAATTGCACGACACTTTTCTGCAATAAATAACTGATAGCACTAAAAATAAAGATATGTCTTTCTTCCATCCATGATACTTTTGTGGTACAATCTTGGATTTTGAGGTGATGACATAACTAAATGAATGCAATATTACACTGAGTTACCAATTGGAAGGGACATGGTTTTTGGAAAAAATGATTTTGCAGTTTGTAATGTGTTCATGGATCTTTCCACACTAAGCCCTTTATCATAGCTGGAACCTAAATTGCTTTTCTCCTAAGTGGAATGAATTGTTGTAGCAAGTCTTATGATGGTACTGATTTCCCTCAGCATTATTTAGTGTCCTTGGAAGTTTTAAACATAATTTGCATTTGGCAAACTTAAGGTGTGAATTTAAGTATTGAAAATCAATGTTTGACATGAAAGAGATTGATGGTTGAATAATTCAACAATTCAAACATTAGTTCTTTATTTGTTAATAAAAAGGGGACTGTCTTTGGGCTTAGCAAATTTCAGCTATATTAAAATAGATTTTTGGAGTGAAATTCTCTTTGAACTAGTATTCCGAAATGAGAATCTCTAAGCACTAATGACACAAGATTAGTTAATCAGTGGCAATTTTCTAATATCTTAAAAGAGTAAAAATCTAACATTCTTTTTGGTCAAATTGAAAAACATTTAGTTCAACTGTAATTTCAAAACTGAATCAGAATGGTTTTTATCAACATGAAAGTAATTTTTTTTTCTTTAACAGAATAGGAGCCTAATTTTATTTTCTTCATCCTTTGAACCTTGAATTAACTTTATATGTTCATATTTTTCTTGTTCACATAAAAATATCCTTGTGGCCTTAATTAGTCCTGTAATTTTTTTTTTTAATATCTTATGGTGGCTTTGGAAGAGAAAGGATTGTTCTTGGCCTTGCCAATGGAATAGGAACCTCATTAAGCTTCCACTAAAGATTCAAATTATAAACTGCATGTCTTTTGTCAAAGGTCAGCTTATCAATAATTAATAATAATGCTAATAATATCTATCAAGTATAAAGTTTACAAAACTCTTTACAAATAGCATCTCATTTTATCTCCACAACAAACCTGAAAGTTGGGCACTTTTATTAATTTTATTTTGCAGACGAGGAAACTGAGGCAAAGAGACATTAAATGGCATGCTTTAAGATACAAAGCCAATGTAAGATTCTAAATTTGTACTCTCATCTTCCTAGTTCCAGGTTCAATGTATTATATACTTTGGCATCTAGCTTCCTGATTCAGTTTACTTGCAAATGATGAATATTTACACATAGGAATTTTCAAAGACTCTCACTAAGGAATTGAGATCTGCTTTCATTGAAAGTGGAGCCATGCCTCCATCATATAACCACCTACCTCAATTAGGCTAACTCCAGCCTTGCCTCACTATAACCTCCAACTATCTCTTCACTGGCTACCTCATCACTTGGGTAAGAGACCATACACTGGAGGACTTAACTCTTTCAGCTCTAGAGCTCCTGCCCTCTGTCCCCCCACTGTACAAATTGGTGAGTGCCATGGGTGGCTCCTTCTATTGAATATGGTTTCATCACTGCTTCACTTTCCATCATGCTACCATTAATGTGCCCTTTGAATACTCCTTGGCTCAACTATTTGCCTTTATAGAGCTTTCATAAAATTAATCCTGCTATGTGAAAGATAATGTCATTTTCCATTCCAGTGGATGGTTCTACTCATCCCTCCCTACAGCTTTACAAACCAAAGTAGCTCTCATTCATCACCACTACCATCTCTCTAAGTGTTGTTAGGGACTGCCTCTGTTTTTGTACTTCATTCTCATCACTTTGGACGGTGATCAGCATATGTTGAGTTGAATTGTTTTTCACTCACTCATCCATTCAGTTATTCTTCCATTAATTCAACAATACATTTTTTTTTACCTAAAGTATATATTTTAACCCACCCTTAATCTTCTAGATATATTCATTATTGAAGCATATAGGCTATATCTTTCTAAACACACAAACCAAAAAATGGAAATAGTTGTTCTGGCTTTATTTCTTTAATTTCTCCTTGAATAAGAAATTGGCTTTGATATGGAATTTCTGAGCAATTTGCATGTTTTCACCTTTTTTCATTTCATTATTGAGAAAGAGCATAGTCTAGTGGTCTTGAGGTCAGAAGAACCCCAGTTCCCAGCTAAATCCTACTCAGATGCTTATCAGCCATGGGACCTGGTAAGTCAATTGACCTATATGAGCCTCAGTGGTCTCATGTGTAAATTGAGATGATTGGATTTGATAGTATCTAAAGATCTTTCTACCTCTAAACCAAGACTACCAGATAGGCAACAGTTAGCACTCTGGACCTGCAGTCAGTGTGATCTGAGTTCAAATATAGCATCATAGACTCAATGGTCTTCATATACATAATTTAAGCTCTGCTTCACTTCCCTCATCTGTAAAATGAAGAAAATAATATTATCTACTTCCCAGGATAATTGAGAGGATAAACGGAGGTAATATAAGTAAAGTACTGTGTAAACTGAAAACTACATAAGTGATAGCTACTATTAGCCAAATTATGAGCTTTCCAGGTCATATTTTCTATATAATTGCAAGGGGAAATCATCACTGAGGCAGGAGATTAGTAGTAGAGATATGCTCTACTTATCTTCTTTAAGGGTCAGCCCACTCAATAATCCTGAATTCCATTTAAAAAACATTCCTATTTGAAAAAAAAAAAATTGGCTCAGTGAAAAACAGCAACCTTAAAAGACAAGCGAGGCTGCTGAGA